>NC_136488.1:13775459-13987959 GCF_053919585.1 Euprymna scolopes | reverse complement strand
ATTCAATGTTTTGATTTTCTGACCAATCAGAGAATTTTCCAAGCTGTCGGAAATTCGGTGTCTGTGGGAGCCGATGAGAATCTTTAAAAGAGCTCTGTATTTTCCAAAAAAGGAGTTAACAAAAATTCAGAGATAGTGTTGGAAGGCATATATCACTACTGTCTGCAACTCAACTCTAACACGACAACACTTTGAATATAAGTCAGCTAATCAGACAATGTAGGCGAACACACACACAGAAACAGTAACTAACTTTTGCATTCCCCCTTTTATTATCGTATGCTCACTTGAAATTAAGTTTATGAAAATAATTATTTTAAAACTTCTCACATTTTTCAATGAACCTTCCAGAGTGATTAATTAACTCTACTCAAAAACTTTCAGTGAAAATTATTTTATATAGTTGAGTGAGGAAGTTTTCTTTACGATTTACAGACCTGTGAACTAATCACGGCTCTTGAATTATCAACTCAAACTTCCTCGAAATCTCAAACTAATTTCCCCCTTTTGTTCACTCATAAATGAACTACTATTTTCAATGAAAATATTTCCTAAAATGTAATAAATCTTTTTCCTTTTATAAATTGAGAGTTAACCTTGTTTGTTATGTTGATATATTTTCTATGAAAGAACCTTGTAAATTCGACTCTCTGTCTCGCTCCCTTTACTTCTTTTCCCCGCGATAATAACATTAATTAATAATAAATAAACAATAAAAAATTGGAACAGGCCAAAAGGAGATTAGCTAGAAGAACAAGCACGGATAACCAAAATGACTGCTAGCTCATCCTTGCATGTTTTTTTTTTTTTTAAAAGAATATCATGAATTCATTGAAATTCTGCCTACTTTTTAGAGGTTGTGCTATTATTACTCACACAAGTCATTATCAGTGCTTCCCTGTCAGCAGGGCCATGAATTCACCGACTGCAATCCCATGTGGAGAGGTAACAACCTTCCCCCAAAATAGGGCTACCTGTTGGTTGTGGATGGTGTCCCATGATTAGGACTTAGTGGATAGACACTTGTCAAATTCCATATTTAGACGAGGCATCGAGGAGGTTTGATCTCATCAATTAGCTGGTTACGTCACACCTTAATGTCTATAAGTCCATCCCCACCAATATTAGTCAATCTGATTCTTCAAAAATCAAAACGTTATTTTTCCTTTTATTTTCTTCATAAATCTATACTCCCATAATTTTTTTTATAAATTTGCTTTTTGTGTATTGATATTCGTATTAAAAACCCTTTTTTCTATTTATTTAAAAAGAAAATACAACTTTGTTATAAATCTGTAAAAAAAAATCTAGCTAATTTGCATATTCTTTTAAACAATCATTTTAATTAATTCCCTACTAGTTTTTTTTTTTTTTTTAAATTTTGTTTGGTTTTCTTATGGGATGATCATTTTTAGTTAATTATGTGTAATTATATTCATGCAGATATTCTATGATTTATACTTGCATAATATTTGCTTTAAAAAGGTTATAGTAAACACAAACCTCTTTCTTTATATATTTGTTTAAAAAATTACCTACCAAACTCCTCAGTTTTTGGTCTACAGATATGAAACAATATATAGGGTATTCAAACCCATGCAAAAATATATTTAGGTTTTAGTCGGGGGTGGGGGGAAGGGTGCAAACGTGTGAAAATGAAAGAAGTGGAATTTGCCAGGTGACGGTCAAACAATGGCATTACGAATATGCATGTGTAACGTGATAGTTATTGGTTCATGTTTTAATTTTTAGCCTTGCAGCAAACATGTCTTCATAGCTCAGGCATTAACGTCAAGGGAAAAAGTAAATTGTAAGCTAAACGTTTTGGTTTTGATTCTTGGTGTTCATTTTTTAAAAATACTTTTAAAATCATTAGTATATATTGGTTCAATATGATACAATATAATAATAAATACAAAATCTGCATTAATGAAAATATCATATTTAAGTGTATTTTATGACCAGGCAATGCTGGGTGGCCTGCTAATATATATATACAGTTAGAAAACTCTGTGGACCATTCGGCTGTGCTTGCTAAAATTTTGTCTTCAACTATCGGGCAATTCCATCTTTTACAAAAGGGATGGCAGCTGAATTTATATATATATATATATATATATATATATATATATGTGTGTGTATTTGAAAAGATTTTTAGTGGTACAAAACTTTATAATAGCTTTAAACAAAATAGTTGGAGTCATGTCGAGTTGGAAAACAATCACATAATAATCAAGGGGGACGCGAAGAAGATGCTGATAAAAACGATTTAAGACTAAATTAACTATTAAAAAACGAAAAAAAAAAAAAACTATTAAAATGAAGCAAGTGAATTTTCCCTGCAATTAAATAATCTCCACCCAGCACTACAATTCACCATGGAGGGAGAGCATAATGGCTCTCTTTCCTTCTTGCATGTTTTGTTAGAAAGAGCAGGGAACAATTTCTCTATCACAATATACAGGAAACCGACTTTCACGGGCCTGTATATTAGTTGGGATTCCTTTGCCCCCCCCCCCCATCTAAGTAGGAAAATTAGTTTGATTAAAGCTTTAATTCACCGTGCCCTTATGATTTGCACGGCCAGCAAATTATAAGCTGAAGTAAAAAAGATAACCGATATTAACAATGGTTTCCTCCAAGGTATCATTTCCAAGTTTATTCATAAAAAACTTGTGAAATTGAATACTGACATTTTCTTTGGTCCATCTAAATGTGCGGTTTATTTAAAGCTTCCCTTTATTGGCTCTATCAGTAAATGTTTCTTTGATAGGATTAGATCTATAGTGTCCCGCTACTACTATGTGGTGCAACCCCGTGTGGTATTTGGTGCCAAAATGGCTTTCCCAGCTTTTCAGAAAGATGTTCTACCCACGTTAGACAAAAGTTTAGTTATTTATGAATTTAAATGTCAGTGTGGTGCTGACTCCGGCACCTGGGGGTCAGACTGGCCCAACATGTACCCACATGAATTCGGAAGTCACATATGTCCAACAGGAATATATCTACGAGCGCATCCGGGCGTTTAAGGAACACACCCAGATGTTTACTGAGCACATCTGGACACTCACCGATCCACAAGTCGGCGATCGGACAGCATCTGCTTGACAATAAATTGTGTAGAGATGCCTATTCGGATATTTTTTTTTTTTTTTTTTTAACATAGTCGCCACCACTTATCAAGGCCGATAGGCCACTCAAGGATAAGGGTTAAAGAGTGTAGAGTAGTCAAAAGGACAATATAGTAATCGATAGTAATGGAAGTTCGGTAAATTTGTTAACTTAAGTGGAACGGCTCATCAGAAACTTGTTCACGTTGAACTTGAAGACAACCATATTATAGACAGCTGGAAAGCAGGAAAACGGAAGACAATTCCACAGGTGTGCAGTTCTAAGAAAGAAGCTTTGATCATGGAAACTATGTGTAGGTTTAGGCACAGATAAAGAGTGTGGAAAATTATTGATAATGTTTTCAGCTAGTCTCGTGTTTCTTGTGAAAGTTTGGCGAGGGGGGACCATAGATTAAAGCTCAGTCGAACACTTTCCATGAAAATAACGATAAAGCAGAGACAAACTCGCAACATCTCTTCTGTGAGATAGAGGTTATAGCAAAGAGAAATCTCCTACCAGGCCACGAAGTCTATTTTGAACCCTATCAAGGCAGGACAAGTCTTTTCTAGCAGCTCCTGCCCATATGTGGCAACAGTATTCCATCCTTGGACGCATCTGGCTCTTATATAGATAGAGGATTGCATCAGCAGTGAGATATCTACTGGATCGATAGAAGGATCTGAACATTTTTTTAGTTTTCGTATCGTACACAGGGCTTGCTTCAAACATTTACTAAATATTTTGGAGGCCTTGTGTGTTACAATGTGTAAACCCATGCTCTGGAGGCAGAAAGAGCTCTCCCACAAATTGAAATTATTCAAAGAGCTTTAATATATATATATATATATATATACACATAATTTTTATTTTTTGTATGGATTTTGTGTGTGTATATGAATTATCTGCCTACATCTGTCGATATTATGGCTGTTTTTTTTTATTTAAACCCTTATTCATGTTTGCCTTCTTATTAAAGGTTCTGTGTAAATTGGTTATCTCGATTCCATTGCATTGTCTGGTGATAAGTTAATTCTTATTACACAGGAAGCAGTGTTAACATTAACTAAAAATGAAAAGAAACCCCTGTGTTCTTGAACCTTTCCGAAGGCTTATCAGAAAAAAAAAAACAAACAAAAAAACAAAGCGTTCCTTGTAAATCTTTCTCAGCATTTTCTTTTTTTTAATTTTATTCAATTGCATTTTTATTAGTCTTGCAATTTGGAATAAAACATCCGGTTTTGAAGCAAGCTTTTTTATATTCTTTGTTTTCTCATTCATTTCATGACTCTTTGGGCATCTTTCCTTTTAATGAATAATCTCAGTTTCAACTTAATGCGTACATTTTTAAATCTCTAAATAAAAACAGTGTAACCACTTCTCATGTGTATTTTTCATGCAATAAGTTTGATAATTACACAGTGCATTTTTTGTTTTATCTATATATTAATACGATAGCGTGTGTTATTTTCTGTGTCATGCTTACATCCGGGTAGTTTAATTGTTATGTACTTCCATTTCTTGTAATAAATAATTTTACCAAGAATTCTTCATAAGTTTAGGTTTCGATTATAGCTGGTGGCACTTTAGTCATCTATTTTTTTTTTTTTTTTTATAATTTTATCAAGAATTCTTCATACGTTTTGGGTTTGATTATGGCTGAAGAAACTCAAGTTATGAAAAAAAAAATGTGTGTGTGTGTGTGTGTGTATATATGTTTTCATTTCGGTTTCGATTCAAGCTAATGCACCCAAGTCATATGTATATATTTTTGCGATTTTTGAAATCACAACTTTATAATATATAAAAATCGATAGAACATTAACTCTATAATAATATATACGAAATCTGCCAGAATTACAATATTATATTTAAGCATACTTTACGACCGGGCTTTGCCGGGTGTTCGTGCTAGCTTAGATAAATACTTTTGTAGTTTTAACAAAAAAAGCTAACAGAGCGTCTCCATTTACACTGAACATCTCAAGAATGCCAACATTAATATATTACATATGAATGAGTCCCCTATGGAATTTCCACAGGTCCAGCTAGTTTACTATTAAACAAATTGAGATTAAAAAATAATTATCAAATTAAATCAATCAGAATGCATTTCAGTTTCTTAAACAAGTCAGCCATTTTTAATTTTATTAGTTAAGATACAAAAGGGAGAATAAGTTACTTTTAAAATATGAAGGGAATTTGGAAGCATTTAAACTGTTAGATAGGAAGTGATTTCTGGCTTTAAAATTCTTAGTGAATCTTCATGTATTAAAAGACTGGAAGTTAACATTTTTTCAGTAATTCTTTCTTACATTAAACATCTGCAATGAATGTGATGGACGTTATCAACACGGATGTTGATATAATGTATATGTCTTCATCACCGTTTTAGATATTATTGCTTTTTTGTTATTGTCGTAAGACAAATCTCGCACCTGGGTTTATATATATATATATATATATATATATATATATATATATATATATATATATATATATATATATATATATATATAAGAACATTCCTTCTCAATTTGATTTTGGCATTATATACAGAAGAGTCATCATTTTTTTTCCTTCATCACTTGAGGTTATGGTTGCTACTAAACTGAACATAATCTTTTTTCTTTTAAGTATTCTTTCATATCTTCAATTCAAAGTAAATAAGTTGGTTACTCATCCTCAATACTCATCGCCCAAACATTTCAGCAGGCAGCCATAGAGACAACCTTTAAGAACAGTTTCTTCAACAGAAGTCAGTTTGTGTGTCAGAAGTAGTTACGTTTTAAAATTTGTGTAGAATTCTAAAAAAGAAATTCATTTTGGTTTACTGGCAGGAGATGAGTAAACGGCAAAAGAAGTTTTTTGCTAGTTTAACAAAACTATTTGCACTGTTGGTCTTCTCGTTAGTTTTGTTATGTTCCTGAAAAAGGTAAGTGGGAATTGTTTTCTTGCTTTCATTCCTGCTAGTTGTAGTTTACGAGAAGTGTATTTTTCTAATCATTCTCTGTGCGAATAGAAATTAATAGATGGCATCTTTTAGAAGATACAATAAATCAAGTATTTGAACATTCGTTTTATACGATTGTGAAGATGAGATTTGATTATGTAAAGAATTTGTCATATTTGTATCATATGTGAAGAGCATTCATGTATTTTGGAGATAATGAGTCTCTCTTTCAATACATAGATGGTGGCAGGAAGTGATCAACTGTTCAACTTCCACAGCGCTTCTCCCTATCAATTTCTCATCCAGTTATCTTTGCTTTATTTATTTTTATTTTTCTATTTAGAACGCATTATTTCATCTAATATATCGAGATCAAGTTATTCTGCTACATGTTATGCATATATCATTCTTATGCTCTATATGCTGTGTGTGTATGGTTCCGTTCCGGCCACGTGCTGTGGGTGTATGGTTCCGTTCCGGCCACGTGCTGTGGGTGTATGGTTCCATTCCGGCCACGTGCTGTGGGTGTATGGTTCCGTTCCGGCCACGTGCTGTGGGTGTATGGTTTCGTTCCGGCCACGTGCTGTGGGTGTATGGTTCCGTTCCGGCCACGTGCTGTGGGTGTATGGTTCCGTTCCGGCCACGTGCTGTGGGTGTATGGTTCCGTTCCGGCCACGTGCTGTGGGTGTATGGTTCCGTTCCGGCCACGTGCTGTGGGTGTATGGTTCTGTTCCGGCCACGTGCTGTGGGTGTATGGTTCCGTTTTGGCCACGTGCTGTGTGTGTATGGTTCCGTTTTGGCCACGTGCTGTGTGTGTATGGTTCCGTTTTGGCCACATGCTGTGTGTGTATGGTTCCGTTTTGGCCACATTTACTATCAAATAGGGAATGATACACACACAGCACGTGGCCGGAACGGAACCATACACACACATGTGTATGGTTCCGTTCCGGCCACGTGCTGTGTGTATATCATTCCCTATTTGATAGTAAAAATTTCATAAAACTATCCCATGTCAATTAAAAAAAAAAAAAAGTCAATGTAATTAGAGTAAGCACTGTAAATATCACTCTACATCTCTTTTTCTAACCCTTATTAAAACTATTTGCATCAAGAGGACGCATATATTTGCTGGTAAAAATAATTCCTTTAAAATCTTATTCTTTACTAAATAAAACTATTTTTTCTTTTTTATATAAGTTCTTTCTTTTTGTTTTTGATATATTTTTTTTGCTGTTCTTTATTATCTGTTATATATGTTTAGTGTTTTGTTTATTCATTCGAAAACTGGTTGTTCTAGTAAAGCTGGCCTGTAAAGAATAGTTCATTTCAAATGTCACACCTCCTCAGAAACTAAGAATGCTATTAACTTGTTGCTTTGGATTTTTATATCTTTATTCAGATCAAATTAAAATGCTGTTTGCTATCTTTGTGTTATACACTACAAGCAAATGAAAAACTGAAATTTTAAAGATTATTTTTAAACATCTTTAATCTTTATTCAATTATTTTTGTTTTCTTGGATCTTATTTTGATTCAGGAGTTTTTCTTCCAATTCTTGTCTTCGTAGGCTGTATAATTGTTTCAAAAATCTTTTTTTTCTTTTTACGGCAATAAGACAATTGTAACGTTTTTGTTGGAAACTTTATGAAAGAAAATAAGTTTTTACTTCTGAATCAATGCTGACAAACTAATCAGATAACAAAAATGTCATCAACATTATTTCTTAACATAATTTATCAAATGCAATAATAGAATAAATCTTAAATTTTAGCTTATATTTATAGAATTATAAATTCAGATTTTTGTCCTATTTTTATACTTTTACAAGAACAAAATTATGCAGTAAGACTAGTTTTTTTCTGTTTACATATTCAGTCAGGTTTTTATAAAGATTTCTTTGTACAAACAAAATGGCTGTTGCAGTTCTAGCTTATTTTTAGATGCGCCCAGAATATTTAGCTTGTCTTTCATTTTAAATGAGATATTTCCATAATATCAAGGTTTTTTTCTAATCTCTAGACTTGAATGCAAATAATTTTGCTCATCTTAGAATTCATTATAGATGATCATGACTAATTTTGGTAGCAGACACAGACCATTCCTCAGAATCGAAAAAACTTCATTTTTTGATTGCCTGAGATGGAAAGTTCTGTTTACAAATATAAATACATTTGATTTCTTACTTTTTGACGTTCATTTTGATAGAATTGAATTTAAAAGTGGCTTTGTAAAATGAAATGTATAGAGTACAGTAGACAACATGTTGTAAATGTGAAATAAACTTGTCAAATTTTGAAATTAAAATTAAATTTTTGTAAAAATTTGATTCACCCCAAACAAGGCACATTGTCATTAAAATGAAATAAGAGCCATGCTAATATGAGCATTCTAAGTAAGGAGTTGAACAGTGAGATCTTTGTTAACATTACATTTAAATTGCTGCATTTGAAATTTCTTTATATTTTTCTTAGAAAATATGGATATGAGCTGAAATATTTCTGCAAAATTATTTTATAATTTAGAATTGAATTAAATACATTTCTTATAATGTAATTTCATATTTGCCACTTGTTTTTTTTTTTTTTTTTTTTTTGGTAACAAGACGTATGCATAAAATCTGTTCAATTATTGATTCCTTCAACATATTGAAGATATTTAGAAAACGGTGATCAATTATTCGCTTCCAATTATTCATGTTTTTTTTTAAAAGCTTCAAAGCTAGTTGCAGCACTTAATTATTTTTTTAGTATTCCCACTTCAAATTCACACAAAATTTGGTCTCTGCCATGGCATCTTTGTTTCACGATTAGTTTTCTATGACTTATTGAACATCAAGCTAATGTCCTCAAGTGTCTAATGTCTCTCTGTACAGGGGTTTGTCAGGACAACCTGGAATGAGGATACTTTTTCCTACAAATAAATCCTGACTAAATATTCAAAATTACATAGTATTCGTGGCCCAGATAAGATCTCTTCAGCATGGCTAGCCCACACTGGCTTTTACGAGAAATGGTGCATCTTCTCCAAGTGATGTTACTGCAAGTAACGGCATGGAGCTGGATACTTCACCAGACAAGAGGAGTTCTTGTCCTGCAATCCAGTAAGACCAAGAGACCACAAAAACATTATACTATGATACATGGGGAGAGGAAAATTATGTTCCTAACTTCTTTACTGACATTCAATGTTTGAAAGGTAAATAAGAACTTTAATGGAATATTCAAATATCTACGTATCTCATGTCGAGATCGAGTGGAAGAGGGTCCCTTGATTTGTGAGAACTATGACTGAAGTAAAACAAAATAAATCAGCTATCGCTACATAACAATAACTATAATAACAAGCAATACAACTATTGATTGCACAAATCTGAAAGTTAAATCTTGCACATCTCACTTTTCAATAATTTGTAGCAATATTCGCCTATCAGATTAACAACACAACACTTTATTTGCTTGTAATTTCTTTGCTGTTTAACCACATTTGAATAATATTTGCAATTAATGGTGGTGCTTACATCATGCGAGAACTTAATCTTGGATTATTTCCACATAGTCTACCGCCGTTGTTCATTCATAACATGTACTAGGACAGTTCATCATCATATTGTATGGATCTGAAAATTCTATTGTTGGCATTGGTTTCCCCTGTATTTTTCTAGTCAGAATTCTTTCTAGAAAGACATAGAGTACTTTCAGGAGGGACTATGTGAAGGTTGCCAACATCCTAAGTGATTTTTGTGGAATGAACTGCATTCAAACTTGGGAAACTACTAGACCATCACTTTCCAAAGGACATTTAACAGAAGCTTTCTTAAATCAACTTTCTTTATTTATGACCTATTTTAAGAATTTACTAAATGACATATCCTCCAAAAAATTCCAGCAAAAACCTAACAGCCAGCTGTGGTTCTCTCCAGAATGTGCTGCTGCTATTGCGCACAAAAATCACTATTTTCATTGCTTTCAACGTAATAGATGTACTGAGACTAAAGCTGCCTTCAATACTGCTAGCAGCCACTGTAAAAGAGTTATAAAGAATCTGAAAGAGTTGTACGCTCAGTCTGTCAAGGCCAAAGTATCTGAGCAGCAGCTTGATTCCCACCAATTTTGGCAAATAACAAACAGTCCTGAATAGAAGTGTGTGCTCTATCCTGACCATTATCAATGAACTTGAGGTAATCTTGTCAGCATCGGACAAAGCCAAACTCTTTGCTAAAAACTTTACAGCTAATTCTACCCTATGCAATCAGGGCTCCCCTTGCCCTTGACATATCAAAGACATTTGATAGAGTATAGCATAAAGGTCTACTCTACAAAATCTCCAGCTATGGTATAGCTGGAAATGTCTTTTCAATTATTAAATCATTTCTCTCTGATAGGTTCATAAGAATAGTGGTTGATGGGCAGAAAACAGAAGCTCACAGCATTAATGTTGGAGTCTCTCAGGGGTCCATCCTGAGCCCAACTCTCTTCCTGATTTACATCAATGATCTCCCAAATCAGATCCTAAGATCATTCATAGACATTTATGCTGATGATACTATCATCTATGGCAACACATCAAAAGCCGTAAATGACCAAGTTTTTTCTTATTGTCTGCCCTCTGATCTTGACCACATGGTGCAATGGGGAAAGAGGTGGCTGGTTAATTTTAATGCATCTAAAACCAAGCTTCTATCTTTCCATCATCAACACTCTGATCTCGTCTGCCATCAATTGAAATGAATGACTCGTTTTGAAGAGGTTCCATGCTTTGACAAGCTTCTAGATCTGACCTTTACTCTTGATCTGAAATGGAACATGTACATCAAATCTATTGCCAAGGTCACTGGAAAATGGTGGGACCGTTCTACTGCTTCAGTAGATATCTCACTGCTGAAGCAATTCTCTACCTCTATAAGAGCCAAGTATGTCCAAGGATGGAGTACTGTTGCCGCAGGAGCTGCTAGCAGCTTATCCTGCCTTGACAGAGTTCAAAATAGACTTCATAGCCTAATGGGGGATGCTCTTTTGTCTTCCCTGCAACTCTCTTCCTGACAGAAGAGATGTTGCGAGCCTGTCCCTGCTTTATTTTCATGGAAAGTGCTCATCTGAGCTCCAATCTGTTGTCCCCCACTTTCACCAAATTTTCACAAAAAACACTCGTCTAATGGAAACTACTATCAATAATTTCCCCCACTCTTTATCTGTGCCTAAACCTAAATGTAGATTCCATGAACAAAGCTTCTTTCTTAGAACTGCATGCCTGTGGAATTGTTCCGTTTTTCTGCTTTCCAACTGACTACAATATGGTCGTTTTCTAGTCTAACGTAAACAAGTTCCATTTTCCTGCTTTGCAACTGACCACAATATGGTTGTCTCCAAGTCCAATGTAAACAAATTCTTGATGGACCATTCCCTTAAGTAATCCAATTTACCAAATTTCCACTACTAACGATTACTATATTATCCCATTGACTGCTGTACACTCATTAACTCTTATCCTTAAATGACCTCCAGTAGTAACTCCTTTGTAAAAAAAAAAAAAAAAAAAAAAAGCATTGTGTTATAGCAACAATAAACAGATACATAATTATGGCAATTACAGTTGACCTATAAAATATCTTACAACAGTTTTTTTTTTTTAACAAAATTATTCAGAATGCATATGAAGTGTTTTTTTTTTTTTTTTTTTTTAGTGCTTCATGACCATAAACAGGGATGAGCTCACACCAATTCACTAAGGCTCCTTTATTCTCCCTTCCCTATATTCTCTAAATATCACTTAACCATCCTATATCTGAGAACATGACTACAAAACGTCATACAATACCTTTTGGTATAATCTTTACTAACATTTCATTTCTTACCATCAATTTTAAACACATTTGTTATCAACACCCGCACACTCACTACCTAAACAATTATTTGATATTTTGGAAGAATATTATTTAGGCAACCTTTTTCAATATTATTTATACACTAAGGCACATATTACATTAATATTCGCTGTATATCCAGCCACGTTCAAAACCTAGCACTGCAAATCCTAATCTGTTTTATCTTCATATATAAGAAAATGACTGCAGAAATTCCTCTTTGGACCAAAGCATCATAGATTTGTAATAACAGATGCCACATAAAAATTCAATACATCCAAGCTAATAGCTACTATCTTATGTAGCTTTTTGTCATATTCAGTCATGATAATAAAATGCTACATTGCATCCTAAAAGCAACACGTCACAATCGCAACATCTTTAGACGAAAGAGTCCCTATTTTTCTCTCTAAATATTTAGTACTGCTACTAGAGCAAATTCTACATGTTCCACAGATTCTGTGATTGCACAGACCATAACTGGCTCATAGATACATAGACATTAAAATCTTTTCAATTTCAGATTTATAAATAATAATGGCTCCCTCGCAACAGTCTGCCCATTTTGATTGGCTGAGCTCTGAAAATTCTCATATTCCAGAATCAAGTTCTTTTTTTTATAAATGAAGGGTTACTAACATTAAAATATGGTGTCATTTTGATATATATTATTTCGTCTGGGGTCAAGTTCATTTAATGTATAGGTCATTTCAGGGATGTAAAATCAAAAAATACAAGAGAGAAAATCATTAAACGAATGTTAAATAACCTGTTTACTTGTTTTCTTTTACAAAGTTTAAAACACGTTATCCACTATAAGATTCTCCATCATTGTCCATGACGTCTTCATCAAAACAACAAAATTACAGTTCTTTTACCATTACACACAGTGTAGATTGTTGATGTTTCAAAACGACACATTTCAGATATATTTATATATATTGAAGAGTTTAGCTCCCACATATTTGCATCCTTTTATATCAGGATTTTTCATACCCCCCCCCCCTAAAACGTATTTGTCATAACACATTTACACAGCCCATGCTATCGAAGTTTTCACCATGAAACACACTACGTGTAGCTTGGTGATGTTTCGAACCAACGCATTTCGTATATATTTATATAGTGTAGACTTCATGTGTCTTTTATATTAAAATTTCTCCTAAAAAAATAACACTGACAAATACATAAAACATTTACCAAACTCGAAAGTGTATTTGTTAATCATTTTATCTTTTCCATGCGATTTTACTACATTTATACATTTTCCAATATTATGATAATGAATATTGCATGCGAAATTGTCGCCAAAATAAGGTTATGCTTTCCGATGACCAAACAATGCATGTATGCGCGTTGTTTGCCTTGTGGACAGACTATTTGTCAACGACAGTTTTACATGAGTTATTCGTTTTTACAGATTACCCAAAACCTATACAAGTCGTGAAAGGCAGTGAGAAACAACCAATTAAACTTTTTTAGAAGCTTGAACATTACCTTTATTGATGCTATATAGTGAATATGGTTATATTGAAGATGTTAACTCTGAACTAAATTGTAGAGGTTAGCTTCCAAACATTTGCATTTTTTTTATTATGCCGATAAAAAGAATACAGAAGTTTATTGAATGAAATAACAAACTTATTTTTTGACTATTTTATTTCTGCAGCAGATTTCATTTAATAAAATTCCCTAATTTTTTTTCATCAGAATCAATCATTATAAAAAAAAACATGATTATTTGGAAGCTAGACTCTTCAATATATAAACATATATATGAAATGCATTGCTACTTCACCATGGTTCATTCATTTTGGTCACGGGTGCCTGTGTCTGTGCCTGCTATTTTATTGGTCTGGCAGTGGCTCTCACTAATAAGTGTTTTTTTTTTTTTTAGCAGGTTGGGTGGGGCCCATAGTTCCACCGGGCAATGCTGGTACATGGGTCCTGCTAGTTATTTATAAAAATGTAACACAGTATCAGTTTCACTGGTGAGATGAAGATTTTCTTGGATTCCTAAGTTTTTCTGGGCAAAGCTAGGACATGCATCACCTAATATCATCTTATTTCGTTTAATGTTTGTTTGGCATGTGTGGAATACCTTTTATAAATTCACATCCAAATTAACCTATCTCTGGCCAAGTCTTTATCTCTCTTTCACTCAAGTCCATCCTTCATACTTTGTTCCATGCTTTTCTTAGCCTTCCCCTGTGAATTGACTTGGCTACCACAATTATTCTACGTCTATGAATACGAGAACTTCATTTTTTTTTTCAATGTGGCTATAATATCGAAGTTTTCTGTTCTGCACACGTCTTTCTATACTATCCAGATTTAATCTATCTCTTTTCTCATCAGATCTAAACTTTTGTTTAAACACATTCATTGTATCATTTTCATATTTCTTTCCATGCAACACATATCCTCAACCTTCATTGGTCCAGTTTAATTTTCATACATAATCCTGCATGTACATACCTGACAGACTCATTCTTTGACCGACAATGGTCACACTTTGTCAGTTCTTATTGGCAGAAGTTCTTTAAATTTACTCTATCCACGCCTAATTATTGGAATCATACCAACATCTGCTTATATATATATATATATATATATATATATATATATATATATATGAGGTGTAAGAAAAATAATGCCTCTTACTTTTTATTCTGCCTGAATGAATCCGAGGGATTGCAAATTGCATTGTTATGATGACTTATGCATTCATGATATGAAAGTTTCATCTCTCTGTTGTAGATATTGATGATGTGAGATTCTAAGAAAGCAATTCCTGTCATGGATGTATTGTGGCAAAAGTGCACTGAGAATGGTGGTGACTATGTAGAAAAGGTCGCTCGTTTTAATGTTACCACTCTTGTCTTCATAGCTCTTTAATTTTTTTTAGTTAAAAAAAATAGGAGGCTTTACTTTTTGGACTACTCTCATATAATGTTCAAAAAATACACACACACACACACACAAAATCATGAATGTTCATTTTTATAAACAGATCCTTATAATCAAATTGGTTGCAGTCATGTTTTTCATTTCTAAGAAAATTGTTGACAAAGCTAAAAAGAAAAGCTTTACGTGACTCTTGATTTCTAATCCAAATTAAAACTAACCGTAAAGTGCATCCATGAACTTTATTCTTCTTGCATTTAAATCTGTGGATTATTCACTTTAAGAAGATTAAATAGCAAAATAAAAATAATAGTTGAAGCAAGAAAAAATATTTTCATTATAAAACAATGTTGTGTTCAGATTAAGGAACACATTAAAACAGATTAACATATACACTAGTTTTAACAACACTTGACTGACTTCCAGCACATGTGACACAAGAGATAAATGTCATTGCAGTACGAGATTGAAACACACAACTGCTGTATGTCATTTACAAATACAATTTTTTGTTTATTTCTTTTCAGATTTAATGATTCCAAAATGAAATACTAAGCAAATCTTTAGCACTGGATGAGCTCAATTCACCAAGACTCCTCCTTTCTCTTTCCCCCATACTCTCTAAATATCACTCAACCATCCTATATTTGAGAACATACAGGTATAATCTTCCATTTCTTACCATCAATTTTAAACACATTTTCATCAACGCCCTCTCCTTAACTGAAGAACCTAATCTAGAGTCAAATGAGAAGACATGGAGTTGCCTTAAATTATTAACCGTACAAAATGGCATAAGTTACTAATATTACACCTATCGTTCTCCTTTGACTCGACTAAACATTTTCTTTGACAGCATAGATGTAGCACTCTCACTAGATATCAGTGTCCAAATACATGTGTTTGGAGGTTTACTGTCCACTACTCTGATCGGCTTGGATTCTCAAGCTATACCTATGCAACTGTTAACGGCACATTTAGGTTTTCCATTGCATACACTCTCTTAGACTGTTACTTTTGACCTGTTCTCGATCACACCATCAAAGGCTTGCATGGTGAATGCCGACAGTCCACTCAGAAACACTGGTCACTTTGTGGTAATGATTGATATTACCCTAAAGTCTCGAGTCTTCCCCCAAGCCAATCAGCTTAAAATGACAAGATACTTCAGAGATTACAATATGAATTATCTTCTCCTTGATGATTAGTGCGCAAATGAGGTAATCAAATGGGTCAAAGTAGGTATTGAAGCATATGTCATAATGTGGAACTTATATAGCAAGTGTCACTCTCTCCAATGGTGCACGTCAAACTGTGCTCTTGCTTGGAAACAGCGAACATCCTGCTAATTCGATTGAATAAAAATAGGCAGAAATTTATAGTGTCAGTAAATCATTGCACCTAAGTGAAAGTATACAGAGATGGCCAGAAATAATATTGCAACACAGAAATTAGGAACTTGCAATTTCTGGAAAATTTATAATAGTGTCGAAAACAATTCCTCCAACCAGAATGATATCATTTGCATGGCAACTGATAAGGATGAGCTACTTGTATTATTGGTTTAATTTGAACTCCGCTTTGGACTCGAAAAAGTTTTTGAAAAATCACTCCCTACTAAATTTCTCATTGTAAACTGAAGCCACACTTGATAACCTGATATCATCCTTTTCCATGTCCGGGATATCATAAAAGATCTCGCCATCTCCAAGGCATGTGAACCTGATCTTATTCTAGCTAGAATAATAAAGAAATGCTCTGCTGAGCTGGCCCTTGTCCTCTCCAAACTTTACAACCGTTTTTTGTTGATGGCTATAAAATTGTCTCTATGTATCAAAACATGAAAAAATTTAAATTGTTTAAAATATCTCAATAATGGCATACATAGAAAGAGGTTGATGTTCTAAGAAAAAATCTTTAAAAAAATTTTTAAATTTGACTAAAAAGAAAGAATTTATGACTTTCTATACCTCACATATTTGGATATTTTTTCTGTCTTTAAGATCATATGCATTTTCTCATATTTTTGACACTACATTTTCAATAGAAAATGTTATATCTTTGTTAAAAAACAGGATTAAACAATGAAATTTTCCATATAAGTTTATTTTATGTAAGGAATCCAAATATAGCACTGAAAATCTCCTGAAATTAAAAAAAAAAATCACTATCATTAAATATAGGTTCAAGTGACAAGCCTTCCTCCTAAAAGTGCCTTCCTTGAACCTGTCATACCATTAACCTTAAATCTGAGTGACAAATCTCAACCAGACTAAATCTCCTTTGACCTTACCACTAACCCTAAATGGTATCCACTTCAGAATAAAAACTTTTCCATAATTCTACCACTAACTCCAAGTGGCAATCTTCATCATACAAACTCTCTAAAAACCACACATTAAAAAAAAAAAAACATAAACAAATATAGAGGATACGCCTCTCATAGAAAAATAAATCAACTGCTCTAAAACACGAGAATGGCCTGGAAATGGAGGATTATTTTACATTAAATTTATATGTTAAACTAATCCCCCACTCTAAAATAACTGTTTTTTCCTGTTTTGTTTTTTCAAGGTGTATACACGTAATTGCCTTTAGCCCTACCACTAACCCAAAGTGAGAGTGGCAAGCCTCCTCCTGCTACAAAGATCCTCTTAAAACCACACATAAGTGTCTTTAAAAAAATATATTTAAAACAGGATTTATTTCCCATAGAAAAATAAAATGGTTAACTACCTTAGAATGATCTTAAAATCTAAAAAGATTATTTTACATTAAATTTTTATATTAAATTATATATATATATATATATATATATATTTCTGTCAAGTTTTTCAGTGTGTTCATATGTAATTGTCAAAAAAAAAAAACAAAAAAAAAGTGAGAATCGCATTTTGTGGAAGCTGGTGGGGGCGATTTATCAGGTGTTTATCTACAATAATATAAAAAAATATATTTATTTTTAACAGTCCTAGTACAATGGAACCTCCAGATACAAAATCAATTGGATCTGGCTTAGCTTTCATATTTTGAAATTTTCATATCCTGAAAGATGTTTTACACATAAATCGTCTAATCTGTTTCAAGCTCTACGGAAAATACTCATTAAATTTTGTAATAAGATAAAGAACCAAATGGTAGCAAAACTTAATACTTAAACTTGCTATTTATTTATTTTTTTTTTACTTTTCTTTGGAATCAAAATATAAAATTCTATTTAATAAACAATGACTGAAAGATATAATTTTTTTTATCATTATTTTAATCATTACTCATAAGGTCATGACTTCAATCAAATCTCTAAGTATGCAGGCGTGTTGAAGAAAAAAAATGATTTACTTTCTTACAGCTAATTTGTGATTTCTAGGAGAAATAACAATAAACTCCCCCACCTCTTACAAATATTTCAGAAAATGTATGATAAAAATCAAAACAAAAAACTTTTATTCTATATAAATAAAGCAGCAGATGTATATGTGTGTAAATATTTAACCAATAAACTCTTAAACTATTGGTCACATAACACTAAAATTAACATGAACTAGTAATCCTACACCAAGGATTGTTTATAACAAGTGAAATCTTTATTTGGATCGATGAATAATGCATACAGACTTATATTCGCAAGTTAATATGTAAACTGTTAATTTTAACTTGCCGACATTTTTACTTTCTGTGCATGCCCAAATTCAATTCATTTCTTCAAGTCATTTAATGTCAAATCTTTCTCATTTATCTCTCAATAGTTACAACAGCAGGAAACATACCTGGGGTGCTAAATATTTTGATTTTGTGACACCAAAGTCATTTTTTTTTTTTTACTTTTGAAATCATTACTATATTTGGTACAATATAATATTCAATAGAGAATTGACTGTAATAAATACAAAATAAAATATATTTAAGCATATTTTACAACCCAGCAAGGTCGAATGCTCCCCCCTCCTCCACCTCGAAGAAGGCCGGGAAATGGGGAATCATTATACTTAAAAAATTTTTTTTTTTTTTTTACTTGGGAGTCACGACTTATTAAGGCCCGATATGCAAAAATGACCCCGTCCTATTCTAAATTTAAAATTATTTTTATTGTCATTTTGTTTTCTTTTGTTCAGCTAAGTTTTTAGGGTATTCACACAATTGCTTAAGAGTAGAATCTTATCTAGTTTTTTCTTTATTTTTTTTATTGGCAGCTATAAAGTCATTACTACAATTAAAATTCAAAAGTTTAGTATATTTAAAAACCAATATTTCTTGTAGGAAATTTTATAAAAGAATCACATATCCTATTAATTTTAAACAAGTTTTTTTTTTTTCTTGAAATAAACTTGTAAACATAGTTTATAAAACTCGTTTTACAATTAAACTGCCAACAGTGGCTGCTGCTGCTGCTTCAACTGCTGACTAGCTTATAATTATGAGTGCTACTATTAAATTTGTTTACTTTCGCTAAAATCTGGTTAAAATATTTGAAGGAGCCTAATTAAAAACTGCTGGTACCAAAAAATAAATCAACATAGAATTATCATTTTAATAAATAAAATAATGAAAACATTATTTTATAGGCATGGCCAAAACAAAAGAAGAGTCTCTGTTTAAAAATCTATCAAAAATCAATTATCCTATTAATATGAAATTTTCACCGATTATTAAGTGAAGAACGAACTTTATAATGGTGTATTTGTTTTCATAATCGATGTATATATATATATATATATATATATATATATATATATATATATATATATATATATATAAACGCCCACCTTCTTTTATTTGTGGGTACAAATATGCTTAAAATAATCAGCCAAAACTGAACAAAATATATCCACCGATTGTGCATGTATCAGATGGCAACATAAATGGATAACATTAAATTCTATTAAAACAAAACCTTTTTTTTAAACTATGAGAAACCTTTTGAATTACAGATAGCCATGGCTAATAACACCATACCCAAGTTGCTAGTTTACTTGTTACAGAAATTCAATTGTAGATATATCTGTTTGTCTGTACTACCATCTTTGTTTTCTTAGCCAACAAGAAGAAGCAAGGGAGATCACCCTAGAAGCTTATTACAAAGGAATAGAACTTTATCTAAATACAAAGGAAATAACATTGCTGTAAATAAAAGTAAAAGAAGTCTTTATTGTAACAACTCTCTCAGAATTTCAGAAAAGGCTCCCATCTTCATTAGACAATATATGATCTGTTCTCGAACCATGACCCGTTTAGTTTAAATCTCCTCCTTCACCATTTCATATCAACTCTCAGATGCCATTCACACACAAGAGTTGATGACTTTCAAATCTTTACTAAAGACACATTGTTCAGTTTACAAAAAACTTTGGGCAATCTCGGTATTAGGTTGACAAGAAAGTTCTTGTCATTTTTAACTTTTAAATTCAGATGAACATATCTCGGCTCAAACAAAAATTTATTGATCAAAATAAGCACCATCAGAATTAACACATTTTTTTCTAACACAAAACAAGTGTATTTATGCCAGTAACATAAAAATATTGCATTCTAGTAGCAGTGAAGTCATTAAAGGTGTTTTTGATATCGCTTAGATTTTTAAAGCATTTTTCATACAGAAAGTTGTCAAGATGCTTGAAAAAGTGGTATTTGGTAGGTCAGAGGTCTAGAGAGGGTGCATGATAAGGTAGTTTTGTAGCCCAATTCATTCAACATCTGCAAGGTCGGTTTAGCAACATGCTTTCAGACATAGTTGTGGAGGAGAATTGGGCCTTTTCTGTTGACTAATGCTGGGTGTTGTTGTCGAAGTTTCTGATGCATTTCGTCTATTTGTTGTCAGTACTTCCCCACCGTAATGGTTTTGCTTGCATTCAATAAACTTTAATGGATAAGACCGGTTTCACACCGCCAAGCAGTCAGCATGACCTTCTTTTGGTGCCACTCTGGCTTCAAGAAGTGTTGTGGAGCTTCGTTGGCATCTAACCACTGAGCTGAGTGTCGCTGGTGGTCATAAAGAACCCACTTTGCATCACAAGTCACAACCCTGTCAAGAAACGGGTCATTCTTGTTGCATAAAGGAAGAGATGATATTTCATAATGGCTTTTCTTTTGGTTGTCGTTCAATTCATGAGGCATCCATTTCTCAAGTTTTTTGTCTTTCCAATCTTTCTCAAGTGGTTGGAAATCGTCATATGTTATGTCTAATTCAGAAACAAGTTCTTGAACAGCTGTGTGTGGATTGACTTCGATTAAGGCTCTTAATTGATCATTGTCAACATCCTTAGCTTCCAAAATGCCACAAAATTTCTTAAACCACCATTGTGCTGTGTGTTCAGTAGTGGTTCTAGGCCAAATGATATCGCGAACTGTTTCAGCAGCTTTTCAGCCTAGCTTGAATTGAAATAAGAAAATTGTGCGAATTTGCTTTTTTCCCATCTTGTATTCAATGTTCTGAAATTGTTTTAAAATGATTGTAATTTACATGATTAGATAGAGCGAAAAACGCCTTTTAAAATGATATATAAAGTAAAGGTATTATAACAAAAGCTTATTTGAAATCCAAATTAAAAATTCCTTAAGAACTTTCTTGTCAATCTAATAGTTTGAATATCTCTTGAAGCATAGCACCTATCAATATGCCAGCATCCGCTGCTTCACTGAGCAAAAGAGTCTCTGAGGCTAATGGAATTCTCATTTTCCAATATTATTACCCATTTTACATACATCAAATGATACATTTGGTTGAGTCTGAGTGGGTACTCATATCATTTGTCAATCTCTTTATTATGTTTCCTTAACGATCTTCCTTTCTTTATGTCTATTGTCGATATAGTTGAAGCATATAAATTTTAATCTGTAATCTTATTTTTCGCTTGCTTAGTGTTCAATTCCAAAAATTTGTATATTCCACTTTCATGCTTTCCAATTTTGAATATCTTTTTCAATTCTCCAATCACATTTTTCTGAATTAGATGATTGCCACAAAATATGAAATCCTCATGTATTGCCAGAATGCCTATCAAGTCATGAGTAGTGTTGTGCCAAAGAAACGTTGCATTGTTGTATGCACTCACCATTCCTTTCAAGCGAGTTAACTTATGATTAATTCGCTTGTACTATGAATGAGCTAGTCTAACAAATATCTCTCTCTCCAATATATTACCTTGCAGAAATGCTGAAGTAAAATCAAGTTTCCATCTGCTACATCATAACCGAGGTGGTTAACAATACAAGATACACAGCCTCTACTACAATGAAATGTGCTTCAATGAATTTGTTGTCCCTCAAGGAAAATCAGCTAAATTTCATCCGTTTATTGTAGAGGTTACAAGATGCCATAGAGTTTTCTATTCTAATAGCTTCTTTCCTTTTCCTTAAACTGTAAGTCTTGAAATTGTTTCCCTGACTGTACCAACATGCAGAAAGTTAAATGTAATATGAACAAACATCTCCCTGCAAAACTCATCGCTTATGATGGCTCTATAAATTTATCCTCTTCTAAACAGTAGCCTCTTATGTCTTGTTTAGGGTGAATTATAATGAAAATAAAATTCAGCAGTGACTAATATATATTATCTACTAATGAGTGATCTCCCTTGGTCTAATAGAAACAAACCAGGCTTGATAATTAAATCTGCCTTAAAAATTGATGTGTTAAATTATTGGATACCAATAAGTTATGGACAGATAGTTGTTTTTTTACATGTTTTTAAATTAAAAAAATTTTTTTGTTAATATTATAATATTTTTTGTTTTTAGTTTATTACATAGTCACTGTAGTATTTTTATTAATATTATTTATTTTTTCAGTTATCTCTATTATAGTAATCTGTGCGTATACATAACTCACTATGCGAATGTGTTTGTCTCCATTTTTTTCAAAGTACATTTCCTCCAAGATGCAAGGTCGCAGACTGGCGTGAGATGAATCAAATGATTGCGTTTTTGTGGACCATTGTTTTTGTAAACATATGCAAATATGCATTTATACATAAAAGTTGGTTAATTTTTAATTATTTATCTGGATAAGAAATAATTAAAAACACTACAGTGACTATATATTTTTTTAAAAAAATTTTTGTTTTATAAAAGAACATGTTTTCACTCACTTGGTGAGCAAAGATGTTCAAATTGAATACGAAAAAAAAATGCTTAAATATGATATTTTAATTTATGCAAATTTTGTATTATTATAGAGCCAATATTCAATTAATTATTGTACCCAATATACAGGAGTGATTTCAAAAGTTTAAAAAATATATATGGCTTGTGTACGATCAGCTAGAATCAGAACCAAAACATTTAGCACTCCAGCTCTTATCAAATAGTAACAACTAAGGCTAGTGTTGAAATTAAAGCACACACACACACACACACACACACACACACACACACACACACACATTCAAGCTATCGGGAAAATAACTGGTATTAAGCACACTTGCATTAACCTTGTTAAAACTTCATTGTATACTTCACCTCTGAAAAATATTAACTTGAAATTATATATATATATATACACATACACACACACTGTCATCAACAGTATTTCAGTATGACTAGACTATACACTAGTGATGGGACGATTCCAAAATGTTCCCCGATTCTGATATAATTACCGATTCCTTACTAAATTCCTGATTCTGATACAATTACGGATTCCGATTCTTTATAAACTCTAAATATTTAACTATGAAGTAGTTATTTTTTTCACAATTATAGTAAAAACGTGTTAAATGTGCAGATATTTTCTCAGGCGAAAAAATACACTTGTAAGCGATGATCTATAGATTTTAGTTTTACGATTAAAAATCAATAAATATTGATTATTTATTTTATCGTTTTTACCAGCAATGGAAGATTTTGCTTTTAACAGAATTAAATTTAAAAAAATTAAAAGAATCGTTTATTAACATCAGAAAGTAGGTACTAAGTTTTCCGATACCCCTAAAAGTTCCGATTTTTCTGATTCCAATTAATCGTCCCAACACTACTATACACACACAAACATGCTGAATCTAATTGTTTACTGTTTTTACTGTAAGCAATTATTTATGGACACAAACTATTTATTACTTTTTAATGTATTTTATTCCTTTAAAAATAATCATGTTTGAAAAAAAATCTTTTAAAAGATAAGAAACAATAGAACAATCAATATTAGAAAACTCATCAATTGCACTTGATATGCTATTTTGCTGATCAATATATTTTTGACATGAGGAGTTATTCTTTTACATTTTTTTTTTTTTTTGCTATTGCCTTCAACATTTACTTTGTTTTTGTGAAGTTTTCTTCCGGTTTAAAGTTCATTTATTTTACGATTATGTTTTATCCCCAAATTTAAATATTATGTTCATAGATTATTTCTGTATGTTGACGTTTCATTAATCTATGTAAATAATTAAATACAAAAACCCCATCATGATACATAACCGACATGCATAATACATAGCTGAAGAAGGCCAGAGTTTACATTGGTTGAAAGAGTGTAAATATCAACACTGATAAGAACAATAGCTTGAAAAAAACTATTTAATAAGGATTAAAATTTTGTTTCGGTTTCAGTGTTGATTAAAAATTTTTTTGTTTGTTTTTGTTTCATTTCTTTTTTTTTTTTTTTTTTTTTACTTTTAGTTGTTTGAAGTGTATGTGTGTAGTTTTTTTATTTTTTCTTCCAGTAAATTAGTTTGCGAAATTGTTAAACTATTTTTAAAAATTTGCTTTTGTTCAAAGTAACAATTAACAATACTTTTTTTGGCTGATCAAACTATAATATCTGTTCTTATACTACACTTCATCTTTTCTATCCTCTGTTAGTGAAGGAGAAATCCTTTTAGACTGAAGCAATTTTATTTTAATTTTGTTCTAATCCAGAATGCCTCTTTTTGGGAAGTTAGATTTCCCCCACATAAAAAACTATTTTGTGCCTTAAATTTGTTGTTCTCGTGTGTGTGTGGGGGGTGGGGGGATAAATAGGAGCACTAGCTATAATTGTTTTAGTATCGTAATTATGGCACTTGTACAGTTAAATCAAGACATTAAAAAATGAAAGTATCGAAAAAAAGGTTATATTGTACATATTTGTTATGGAATGAAGTTCTCCAGAAAAAATTCTTTTTTACTTAATTTCATCAAGTAGTTTTTATTTTACGGTGAAAAAACAATTTGTTATGATACTGAGCAAAAGGTTCGATTTTTTATGAAGAAAAGCTAGTAATAAAGATGGGAGGGAGTGTCGGCGCTTTAACTGGAGTTATCTCCCTTTGGCCAGTTCAACAAATTTTATAATGGCTGACTTCAATTTGCTTTCATAAAAACGTGTTTTTCTGCTGTAAAATAAAAACTACTTGATCAAATTAAATGAAAATCTTTTTTTGAGATCTTCAGTCCAAAACGGATACATACAATATAACCTTTTTTGATATTTTCATTTTTGAATGTCTTGATTAAACTGTACAAGTACCATAATTATATTATATGATTTAAAGGGAGAGAACTACTACTAGACACTATCCTCGAGTGTCTAAAGTCTACCTGTACAGGGGTTTTTCAGGATAACCTGGCATAAGCATACTTTTCCCTTCAAGTAAACACTAACTAAACATTCAAAATCATATAGTATTCGAGGCCCAAATAAGATCTCTTCAGTATGGCTAGCCAACATTGGCTTTTATGAAGAATGGTGCATCTTCTCTAAGTGATGTTACCTCAAGTAAACGCATGAAGCTGGATACTCCACCAAACTAGATGAATTCTGGTCCTAAAATCCAGTAAGACTACAAGAAAAATTATAACTAGGGCTATGACAACAGTATATTCTTTTCCTTGTTTTGATTCTCCGGTATATATTCATTGATATTTTATATGTTTTTATGTAGAGTGATGATGTGATGTGATCCTTGGTTGATAAACTGTGCCTGTGTCAGATATATACTCGAGAGTCAAAACAATGAAAAGAATATGCTGTTGTCATAGCCCTAGTTGTAACATATTTCTTTTTTTTTTTTTTTTTTTTTACACAGTGATCACCACTTATCAAGGCCCGGAAGCTACTCAGGGATAAGGGTTATTGCAAGTACATTACGTTAGTTGGAGATTTCAATGATCAGTTAAGGAGAGGAAAATTATATTCTGTGCTTTACTAATTCAATGTTTTAGAGGTAAAGGGGAACTTTATGAGACGCATAGATATTCGAAACAGTCTATTAGAGATCGTGTTAGTTTCAGAAAGGGGGCCCTCATTGATTTCTGAGAGCGTTGACTGAAGTAAAGGGAGATAATTGAGGATGTTTTTTTTTTCTAAGAGTTTGTTGGCATCTCTGATGAGTTGAGGCCCTTCGTTTCTGAACGACATCGCAGAGTCACATGTGAAAACGACTGTTGGGATGCATGAAGCTAATAATAAACTTCTACTTTTAATGTTCGCCATGATACAAATTTGTTTTTAGGCGAAAATACAAAACTTAATTTTATTACATTTCTGATCCGAACAAATTTATCTCCTTAAACACTCGATATTTTTTCTTTTAAATATTTAAATACAGGAACCGTATATAAATTAATTTATCTGCAATTATTAAAAACAAAACAAACAAACAAAAAAACTTCATAGTATACCTGATTATTACTGATTTAATACTTGGGAGTTGTTTGAAATATTCACGTTAAACAGATTGCAAAAGAACAAAACAAAAAAATAAAAAAACCCAAAACATGGGTTTCCATTTTCTGCTTAGGCATTTCTTCGACGATGACTCTTCCGGCCCTCTGTCACATCTTACTGCTGTGGGAAGCAACTAAATACAGCATATTGCGTTGATAAGCTGCTTTCTTTCTTTTTATTTCAAAACTCTTTTTTTTTCTCTCTCTCTCTCTGTTTTCCCTTACCAAACCAGGTAATACTATCAACTTTTCTCATAGGCACGTCATGTATTTATTCCCCCAACCAAAAAAAAAAAACAAAAAAAAAAACATCACTAGTAAAGTAGGCTATAGTTTCATTATTATACTTTTCTGTCTTCCACCCACTGTGACAACAAAGTTAGACATGACGTCAGTTGATAGTGGAGAATTCAGCCCCCCCAAAATAATATGGGTGCAAAATTTGCTGTGATCGGACCAGTTGTCATTCTTTAGCAGGAGGTGGGGGGGGGGGCTGCTTAAGTAGACTGATGATAAAACAATCCCTGCTATGGAAGGAGAAGGTAATGCCTGGAAGGGTAGCCTCTTAGGACCGAATAAAACTGTACTTCACAAGAGCCAAGACCCTGCATAGGTCAATTTAAAAACATAAAATTTTAGAGCAAATTCAGGAAAAAATAATTTAAAAAAGTTTTTAACTTTCCAATTGAAAAATAGAAAGTATCGGTAGCTATAGTAATATTATTATTTATAGTCCTACTATTATTTCTAGTACAAGTGACTGGGGACCACTTGTGAATTTGATATTCCCATGAATCTTCCTCCTTAGGAGGAAGCTGATTCAACCTGCCTAGTGTGAGCGCCATTTCTGGTTTTGGTATTCTTTAGTTATACTATTATTTAGTCATACTACTACAATTATTTATTGTCATAGTATTATTATTAATGTTATTTATGATCATATTACTATTATTTATAGTTATACTATTCTTTATAGTTAACAATTGCATGGCTAGTATTAGGATTCTGTTCATAGACTCATCTTATGGCCATTTATTTAACTTTGCTAAAAAAAAAAAATACTATTTTCGAGGGAAATTGGATTCCAACTCTTGCTATCAGATATTGGAGGGCTCCCAAACCGAATACTTATGTCTAGTTACCCCCCCCCCTCCGTTCCTCTTTACTTTTATAAAGGCATTCTGTTGTTGGTGATAGGACAGCTTAGCTTCATTTTTTTGCCCCCTCCCCACTTCCATCTATCTCTGTAGCTGCCCCCTTACAGACTGATGCTGGGATGAAGATGTTTTAAACTTAGGATTGGTATTTCTTCCGTTACTTCACAGCTTTCTAGCCAAAAATTACTTCTTGCTGCAGCTTCTACCACAAATTTGAAAACGTGCTTACTACTACTACTACTACTACTACTTCTTCTGGCAGCAATAGGTTGGGCATTTTGTTTGCATGAAAAACTATTATCTAAACTGCATTGAGTAAAGGACCTTAATACTATCGTGTTCCTGTAAGGATTACATTACCTGATTCCCGCCTTGTTGATTGCCTTTAAGAATTCAAGACTTTCTAGTTTTTCACAAAATTTTTCGATTATCCAAAGATTCAGGGAATTCTTCATTTTGGTTATCTTTCTGTTACCCTGAAAGTAAGAAGAAAAAAAACGAACTTCCTTTCCTGGGTGAAACTGGATAATTCTTTGTGTTTTAATTTCTAAAACAACAGCAACAACAACAAAAAAATTACTCGTCTCTTAGAACAGATACACACATGCATGTACAACTGTATTTTTCATACACTAAGACAATTTTGACTGTATTATTAATATCTTGCTTGTCAATATCCCTGATTGGTTGATTATTGTTGGAGAGGCGTGTCTTAATATTCTAACATCTCATTGGCTATTCATTGGTTACATACATAATTCTCATTGGTTGGATTCTATTACTTTGCTCTGACTTCTTTTTGAATATTCATTAAAAAACATTTTTTTAACTGTTATAATCCCTAACGCAAGACAGTTGGAAGACTTCTTGAACATAAAAACAAAATAAACAAAGGAGTACTATTGATGCTTCTCTGTGCTTGATTTTTAAATTCTATTTTGCCAATTGACTATCAAATTTCTATGTTTATCTGCATTTGTTTTAGGTTTTAATTAGTGTGATATATAATATGTTTATGTATTGTATGTAGTACTCTGAAACTGTTTTGGTTCTTTAAGTTGTATACTTATAAACATTTGAGGTTTTTAGTCCCATCTTTGATATATATTTATGTGATTTTATAGCCTAAATAAAATAAACTGTTAATGTTACACCAGTAGATTATTTATTTAGATTAACTTAGTTTCTTAAACTATTCAATAATTTTAAGAAAACATCTTCATATTTGTTGAATCTTATTGGGTAGATCAAAAAATAATTTTCTATTTCTTAAAGAAAAAAAAAAATTTCCATTAAAAATCTATTTGTGAAAAATTTTATTCTATAAAAGTTTCATCAAATTCAATCAAAATTTAACAAACAAAACAAAATTAATTTTAATTCAATGTTTTTTTCATTATCAAGAAAAACAGCTTTTTGTAGGATTTTTCTTAATTTCAATTATTTATCACATGCCCCTGCTTTATTGTTCTTGCTCACCCAAACCAGTTTTGAACCTCATCTCTGATCAAAGTGTTTACTTACTTAGCCAGAATTCTCTTAATTTAGTTTTAGTTACTAAAAATACTTAGTTGTTGACTCATGCGCCATCTAGGAGTGGATGTTCACCAAGTGTAACAAACTTCACATAATAAGCCATTATTTCAACAACATAACTTGCTGTTCCGCAGAGTTATTAGTTAACAAACTTCTTAACCTTACAGTTTTTAAAATTTTATTGCAATAATATTCAACCAGATGTTATTTTACTTCAAGACTGAAATAATCAAATAACATTTTTCTTATTGTTGTACTTTTACAAAAAAATACCAATATTTTAAAAAATAATTTATGCTTGTCTTTTAGTTCTATTTTTCTGAAAGTGTCAGTTTTAGTATCTCTGAGCCTATGACAAATCATTTGTTTCTATTTGGCCTCATTATCTCTTGTTGACCTTTTGACCTGTCTCTGATCACCTCCTTCTCAGACATCTATTCTCTTCCAACTAGACTTTTTTTTTTTTGCTTTCTTTCTGTGTCTCCTTTATTGTTCTTTTCACCTTTTGTTTTGAGTTTTAGTAATTTCCGTATTTGCTCTACGATTATTTTTCGACTTGTTTTACGAGTTGGTTTACTTGCTAATCTTCTATTCTGATTTGCAACTGATATTCACCACGTAATATACTCGTTTCTTCCTTTCATTAAATCTATCATATAATTTTACACTCTCTGAGTTCTCTCTCTGGCAAAAGAAAGTTTCTTTTATTCCATTATTCTTTTATTGCAGTGTTTATTCCAAGTCTTCCCATTCAGCTATTTTTTCCCACTCGTAAATCAATCCAATTGAAATCTAAGAAAAATAATCATAAAACCTAAAACCATTCTTCCATTATTTCTGACTTCTGTCTTTTATTAATATAGAATCTTCTTTCTATAAACTGATATTTTATCCCAAATTGATTTGTCTGATTTTCCAAATTCTAAACCAAAATGTTTTGTTGTACTGGTTGTAGGAAATCAAAATCAAAGAATTTAAAGCAATTATCAGAGCAGGAAAAGAAAGAGCTCAGTCTCAAGGAAGCAGCGGCCAATTCCAAAGAGCAAGAAGTACAATCTCAGGAAACTCTATCTGAACTCTCAAAAAGAACAGAAACTAAAAAAGAAGAGAATCCAGATATCTGTAAGGTTTCTCTTTCCAACAACACTGAACAACCGGCAGAGCTTCATATCGAGACAAGTGCTCCAGTTGTTGCGGAAGAGAAAGGTACAGTTGAAGCGAGCCAAAGAAACAAAGAGGAATCAGAAGTTGTAATAAAAAAAGAGACCACTTGGTCAGAATCTCAGGTTCCAGTCAAGCAAAAAGAACAAATCAAAGCTGAAGTAACTGATCAGCTTTCAAGTGGAGATTTAAGTGAAGACAAATCTTCGGTTCAACTTGTGAAATCTGTCAAACCAGTGGAATCTTTGAATTCTGAAATGGAGTGCTCAGATGGTAAGTAAAATATTATTTATTATAAAATTTCAGTTAAAAAAAAACAACATAAAACGTTTAAAAGGCAACACTGTCAACTTCAAACACGTTTGATTCAACAAAATCAATTTTCATTTGATCGTTTTAGTTTTTCATCTTTTTTCATGTGTTCTTTGATTGTTTGTTTTTTTTTTTTAGGTGCCACAAATTATCTTTGCAAATGTATAATGTTAACTTTAAAGTATTTTACCAGTTTTGACATTTTTTTTTTGTTTTCAATCATTATAAGTTAAAGATGATTTGTGTCAGAACTAAAAATATAAGATGTCTTATTTTTTATTTTTATTGTTTTACTAATACTTCGAAATAATAAAAACTTAGAGCATCAATAAGTAAATATTTAATATGTGATTCCTACTTCGGAATTAAATTGATAGTCAGTTGAGTGGATAAAAGTAGGTGGAAACTGTCTCAAATGACTAAGATGCAAATATCAGCAGACAAGGTTTTGGTCTCCATATTTTTGGATGTTCAAGGTATTTTGTTAATAATTCAAAATCATCAATACGTATTTTGTTGTAGTGAACTCATTTAAATAATATTATAAATGTATCAGTATTACAAAATCATTTAAGTATGTGTTCATGTCACTGAATTGATCCCGAGCACTATTAATTAAAAAAAATTATGATTTTTTTTTTTTTTTTTTTTTTTTTTAAAGAAGTACTAACCTTTGAATAGCATGTGTCAAAATTATAGCTTAATCGGTTTATTAATTGCAATTCAAGCTAATTTTCAAAAGCATGAAAAACAATCTGCATTTCGTGTGTTGATAAAGCATAGCTTTCTGATGGGGAAAAATACTGTTCAAACAAGGCTATCACTTGATAAGTGATATTTTGACACTTTGTTAGAAACAATGGTTAAAAGGTGGTATGCTGATTTTAAACAGTTGTACAGACACAAATGATGCTGAATGCTCAAGTCATAAATTGAAATTGCATGAGCTATCAAAAGAGTTGAAGATATCAGAAGGTAATCTATTCACCATTTTGCGCAAAATGTTTTTATGAAAAGCAATTGTAAAAGTGTACGTAGAATGTTGTTTGCAACTATTTCAACAGAACGAAAATAAGTTTTTGTGTCGATATGTGACACAATGGATGAAACAGGGACCCACCACCCTGGAGTCAAAACAGCAGTTGGATGAGTATGCAGCAGCAAGTGAAAACTGTCTCACGTGACTAAAGATGCAAATATCTGCAGACAAAGTTTTGGCCTCCACATTTTGATATGTTCAAAGTATTTTCTTAATGAACTCGAGAAAGGAAGGATCATCAAGAGTGGACATTCTGTAGCATTATTGGTGCATTGGTAAAGCAAGAAATCACCAAAAAACAGCAATAAAGGAATAAGAAAAAAATGCTACTTCACCAAGACAATGCACCACGTCACAAATCGATTGCAGTGATGTCAAAAGTAGTTGAATTGGTCTTCAAATATCTTCTACACTCACTCTATTTTCCAGATATGGTTTCCAGCAACTACTGTTTGTTTACAGACATCAAAAGAATACTTCAGAAAAAGAGATTTGGCTCCATGAACAAGTAATGTTGGAAACTGAGGCGTATTTTGAGGTGTAAGCTAGATCATTTGATAAAAAAGGCCATAAATTGTTAGAGAAGCAGTGAAATAAGTGTGTTGACATAGTGAGAAACTATACTGAAAAATAAAATAGTTTTTCTTAAAAGTTGTATTATTAGTTAGGCCTGGGATTTAAAAAAAAATGGATAATTTGAATAAAACCAGGCAATGCAGGGTTTCTTTGCTAATCGTAAAAATAATACTTTGTATGCAGTTCATTAGATTCAAACTGTTACTTATCCATAATTGAATTTTCAGTTTTAAACTTTTTTAAATGATTGGAGTACATGATTAAATGCATTTATACTCAAATTGATTTGTACGCTTTTTTTTATTTCTAAAATCATTAGTGATTATCAAAAACCTTGCAAACTCCCCATAACTTGTAAAACACTTCTCACTCTCGACTTTGCCTCTATTCATATTTTTTGATTATCAAGTTGTGTACCAAATTAAAGGAATCATATCTGAACCTGTTACAACATCATTTAGTTTTTCTAAATAATACACTGAAATTAAAATGTCTTCAAATTGTTTCTATGCAAATGTTGATTTTTTATATATATATATATATATATATATATACAGGGTGGGCCAAAATAAGGGTCCTATCTTTAAATATAATCATATATATATATAGGACCCTTATTTTGACCCACCCTGTATATATATGATTTTCAGAATGTGAGAGATTGTATAATAAATTCCACAGCCAAACAACATCACAGCTCACAAGAGCTATGACAGTCAACGAACCGGAAGTCCAAGACTCGAGTTTCGCCCTCATTTGGGCTCATCAGTTAGACACATCCGAACTGATGAGCCCAAATGAGGGCGAAACTCGAGTCTTGGACTTCCGGTTGGTTGATTGTCATAGCTCTTGTGAGCTGCGACGTTGTTTGGCTGTGGAATTTATTATATATATATAAAAGCTTCTAATTAAGCAATATTGTATAAGTTCTCTCCCCTGGCAGATCAAACACTTTCCAAGATTTAATGTTTGTAAATATAATATAACGTTTTTTCTCTCTCATCTAATATGGCTGCCATGGTGACTGAATAGATAAGTATGTTGGAGTTAACTCTGTTCAGAGTTCTAATCTTTCAATAAGTGGTATAGTTATATAAGACACACTGATGATTCTTAGTGAACATGAAATATGTATATCCATGTATAATAGATATTTACTTATATATTTATTGTAAGGAGAAAAAACAGTATAGAACTCTAGTAAAAAGATGAGAGGAACATTTATTTATTTAAGTCCAGTAAGAAGATTGGGAGTTTAAGAGTAGGAGGAAGAATATTGTGAGAGGAGGAGGATTAACAACATACAAAATACTTTAATGGAATGTGCCCTGACAAGTGTAGTACACGAGTTCCTTCTCTACATAAATATCCCTGATCAACCTGTCAGGCAGCAAGATACAACCCCATTCATTGTAGCAGTCCTTAAATGCCAGAAGACATTTTACTCTACTAGCTTTTTTCCCCAAATTGCTAGCCTTTGGAATTTTCTTCCCATTTCCCTGACAACATAAAAAAGTTTAAATGTAATGTGAACAAGCATTTTGCTGCATAACTCCCCACTTAGGATGCCTCTAATTCACAGTAGTTCCTTATGTCTATGTGGCAAAATGCCTTATTTGGAGTGATATAAGTATATATACATATATAACAAATTAATGACAAAAATCTATATTCCAAATTTCAAGATGTTGACCATCTTACAATTTATTCCTTTAAGTATGCTGTTGACAGCACCTGCTTCATAATCATTCATTTAATTATTACATTAATCAATAAATCTATTTTGCCCTTAACTTCTCAGAAGTAAAAGTACCTTGTAAGATGGTCAATATCTTGAAATTTGAAACAGAGACTTTTATCATTAATTTGTTATATGCTTTGTAATTATATTGAGTTTCATAAATTAAAGGATTGATATAAATAAAATATGAAATATAATTGAAAAAAAAAAATACTTCCACAGATATATATATATATATATATAAAAATTTATAATATTTAGCTTATTTTAGACGATATTAAACCTAAACTATCTTCAGTGAATTAAACTGGAAACCTTTTACATTACAGAGGGTTAATGTGCTGTTTTAAAAACATTCATTGAATTAAAAATGTCGACCATGAACTATTGTTGTAAATGTCAAACCTAATTCCCTTCCTTCTTTTTTTTGTTTATTGTCATTATTTTGAGAATGAATACATAAATTGTTTGAATGTTATAAAGAAATCTTTAAAAATACTGAATTTAGCAAGGGTGTTAGCAAGTACGTTACAAACTTTTTGCAGTTGAATGGCTTTTAAAATTCTTTCTTTTATTCAGGCTTATTTTTATGAGCTGCGTACACAAGTTAAAAAAGAAAAAAAATAATGGTGGGAAGAAATGAGTTTCTAGATTTATTCAAGCATCTGTATATGTTGATTGCACTGTTAAACTTAAGTTTGAAAAATCATTTTTGTTGATCTGTTATGCTGAAATATATTTGAAATATCATTGTCAGCTTTCCATCAGACGTAAGTTTGAAATATTATTTTTAAATGTATCCAATTATCTTGATTTTATCGTAAGGTAGGACAATCTTATGCTGATCTTATTCCTCCATATTGAAGTATTCTTGAAATTTTGCCATGGAACTGTTGATGTTTCATAAACTATTTACCTGATCAGACTGAAATTATGCATTGTGGTTACCATTATTAAAATGTATCAGAGCCATACATCAAGTTTGGAAACATTTAAAGTTGAAATCCATAAGAATTTTAACTTCCAACAGTTTCATAGACAGATGACAGAAATCACACTTTCGTAGATGTTTGAATGATGGTAGTCATTACATACAAGTAAGAGAATGATTATAACTGTGAAAAACGTCACGACTACTAGTATCGGTTGTGGCTACTATTTACTACGGTTGGTGACGCTGGAGTTATCGTCATAGAGCAAGCCTTTACTGCTGCTGGAAAAGTCTTTAATAGGAGAAGGTATTATGGAATCACAATCAGTTTTAGCTACTGTTGGGGAGCGGCATATTAACTTTGGATGCTGAATTTTTGGATTTAACTCGATCATCAAGAAGGTATTTAATTCATATTTTAGCTTAACCGTGTCCACTTCTGGTGTCTTAGCTTTGGAAACTGAATTTTTGGATTTAATCTATGATGTAACCTTTTTTCCAACAACCTTAGCAACAGATGTAAATCTTCATTTTAAATATGGAATGAAAGTGGTTCTAAAAGCTTATCAAAGCAAGGGGTTTCCTCAAGATAAGAGCCAATTATGGCAAAGTGATATGACAAATTCACTTGACAATTATAATACTTTACCAGAAAAGTAATGTAGTGCGACTGTCTATATTTGCCACTTGCCTTGTAATTATGGTTTATTGTTTGTGATGATGCGTGCATGTTACAAATAACGTTTTGGGAAAAATATCTGGCTTTGACCACCCATAAAATTAGTTACCATTTTGAAAAAAGTAATTCTCTTAAAAGAAAAGCATTTGAGCTCAGCTAGCAAGCAGGCTGTAGCCTTTGCTCATCATAGAATTGATTCTGTCAATCTCAGAGTAGAGTCAGGATTTAAGCTCATAGGTTGCTCCTTGGAAGCAATTCTATTCGGATTTCAACTAATTCGGTAGAGAAAAGAAGAATCATTTTAATTTCTCAAAATGAAATAATGTTACTTGTTTTAATTCGTGACTTTGCTTGAAAAAAAATTCTTTTGTTGACTGAGATGACATAATCAACACTATGGTCAGTATCGAAATCAAATAACCCTAATTAGGGAGACTATGACTAGATGCTCATGACCTGTGCAGTTAATGCACATGACAAGGTCACATGACAAGCATCTCCCCATGATATGTTGAAGTTCAATTGTCTTGTCAATCTTTTTGATAAATATTTAAAACTCTATTTTATATAAATTCTTCTGAAGCTATATGTTGTACATATTTTTTCTTGTTTTAATGGTTATCAAGTTTTCAAAATATTTTCTTAAATTCCATGACTTTGTTAATTTAAAATAAGATATAATTTTTATTTATTTTTTTTTTACCTAAGCTGAAATTTATATTTGCATACTTTTGTTTTCCTATATTTTAATTTTCTTTAATTTTCTTTTTCTAAGTTTTTTTTTGTATTTTTGTTAAACTTATTTTTGCTTCATTTAGTTACCTCTAAATGACACCTGCATCATCGGTACAACTCTTCAAAACTTATCTAAACACAACATTCATTGGATGGTTATAAACCATCCATTGAATACAAACTATTTGATCAATAGTTTCAGACCATTCCCTTTCACCAATAGTATTTGCATAGTCTCCTCTTCTTTACACTGTGATGTCAAGAGTGTTTGGGTAACAAACAATCCTGCTTCACATTCTCCTTTCTCTGCAATACAGAGGTGAAATATTGAATGACTTTTTTCTTATACTTGTTTAGAGTAAATAAAGATTTGGCTCTTGTGAGTTTTAATTTTCTGGATGAGTAATGCCACAGGAGGGAACATCCCAGATCATGCTAGGTGTGAGCGTGCTTTGTCCACAAAATGAATTCAAGCAAGAAAAAAAAAAAGAAAAGACAAATAATGTAAGACAAATGTAAGTGCGTGACTTCAGTGCGATTCACAAACTATCATATGATGTTAACTGCCATTTCACTCTTGGAACGGTACAACATTTGACCACAAATTTGATAATACATGAAATAACGTTTTTATGAATGCAAACACCATGAAAAAAAGTTATTTTTTATAAAGCTGAGTATCATCCAAAAATGCCAATGAAAAAGTGTGAAAATTACTTCTCATGTGTAGTGGTGTTTGTATCTGACCTAATGAGTATTTTTGCACCCTCAGAAATCGGCTAAGCTAACTCAAATCCTGTCAGATCTATTGTCGTTTATGAACTAATATTCTTAGGAAAGGTATAAAAATAGCAACTTTTATCTAATTGTGTAAAATTCCTCATTTACAATAGGTATTATATTTCTGAGCTAAAATAACCTCAAAAGAGTTGATTTATAATCGGACAAACCAAACCAATACTTATATACATTTTGTCATATTTTTTTTTAAATAAATATAAACTTGTTTACTTTGTGCAAACACAATTGGACTTAAGTAATAAAACTATTTCACATTTATAAATCATTAAAGAATGAAACAAATGAATATAGAGGATTGAACCCTAGCCTCAGTGATAGGAACACTTCTCTTGAGTTAACTATTAGGCCAGGTTTCTACTCATTTAGAAATTAAAACTAACATTCTGAATTAATGAAAATTGTAACCTCCACTTGAAGCATTGCATATTAATTGAAAATAAGAATGACGTATATAAGTTAATACGTTTAGAAGGCTGAAAACAATGCATTTTTTTTATATAAACAAATTTATTTGCTTAAATCAGATATTTCGATGCTATCCATCCTTTTCAACGAATAGTGTATTTTTTTTTTTTTTTCTTTTCAGGTCCACATAATGTAATTCTGTGAGCGACAGTGTTAGGGTGTGGGTCTTGATAACAGTTTGATATTTAAAAAAATAAAAAAGTAAAAAACTGTCATCAACAGGGTGTCGCATTAGCTGTGCAAATTGAATTAATAAAAATTGTAACCTGCATGTGAAGCATTGCATATTAATTGAAAATAAGATTAATGTATATAAATGAATATGTTTAGAAGGCCAAAAACAATGCATTCATTGACAAGGATGGATAGCATTGAAATATTTGGTTTAAGCAAATAAATTTGTTTATATAAAAAAAAAATGCATTGTTTTGAGCTTTCTAAGCATATTCATTTATAAACGTTAATCTTATTTTCAATTAATATGCAATGCTTCAAATGTAGGTTACAATTTTCATTTATTCAATTTTCACAACTAATGTGATACCCTGCTGATGAGTTTTTTACATTTTTTTTTTTAAATCAAACCGTTATCACAACCCATAGACTAACACTGTCACGCGCAGAATTACACCATGTGGACCAGAAAAAAAACAAAAAAAAAAAACAGATGGTTTCCACATAAGAATGTATAGCATCAAAATATATCTCATTTAAGCAAATAAATTTATTTTTATAAAAAAAAAAAAATGCATTGTTTTTGGTCTTCTAAACATATTCATTTATATACAGAATTCTTAACATTCTGAATTGTTTCAATTTGCTGAAGATTAAGTATACAAATAATGACATTAATATATAACACAGTCTGGAGTTCATTACTGTCAGTTTTGTTTTGGAATAATAAGTTATGAAGAAATGAAACCAGAAAAGCTGAAAATATAAGGGAATATCGTCTTGTTAAGTTTGGCATCAAAGTATGCATAACTAACCTCTTCACTAATAAGTTCTAATCATTTGACCCTAAAACACCATAAAGAAAATATGGTATTAATCTAATTATGACTACTCTTTCATATCACACCCTTCATCTGCTCACTTCATATCAATCATTATACCCATTAGCAATCACACTGCTAATAAAAATCTTTATAAAGTTGTTTTCGGATTACAAATAATACACAAACGTTTAGTCTCTTTTAGCATATTATTTTTACAATATACATTACAAAATGTCCGCTACAATTTTGTTTTAAACTCAGACTTAATATACATTACATATTAGTTTTCACTTTTGTTTGTTATGCAAGGGTGTTTTGTTTCTTTAATGAGAAATGAGAAGGAAAAATTCATTGTAGCTGCAGTTACTCGCTTTCTGCATGAGTTTTCCCCTTGTGCTGCTTTCAGTTAGCACATACCAGTTCTTATTTCTTAATTATAGAAACTTGATTGAGCATAGTTGTCATGCTTCGTAAGAAAGTAAGTCGGTTATCATAGAAACATCGTCATTCAAGGATGTCTGCTTGAGTTATAAGATACGAATGTTTCAACATTTTATTTATAAATTTAATCTATATATCTTTTCATTTAAATTTAAGTTGTATTATTTCATTTATTATTCAAATTCAGAGCCAACTTTTGGACAAAATATTGACCTACTTTTTTAATTAAATGCTGAACTTTTCAAAAATAATAATTAAAAGTAAAGTTTATTTACAAATATTTTAATTCCTATAAAGTGGTACCTTGCTTTCAGTGTTTGTGTATAGACATTTATTTAATGCCTGCCCCAATTTCTTAACACAAAAATTCTTGCTTCTGCAATGTTGCTGTGAGGATGCTCTTTCTTAATAATGGAATAATACAAATGTTTTAATCATGAGGTTGTTTGCCCGGCAACCGAGAAGGATAATATGTTTGCCAGTCGGTTTGCCTCCAACCCCACATTGGTCCTAGCAAACCACTCTCTCCTTGACTTTCCGTTGCAGACAGACACCACACTAGAGGATCTGAAAATCACCCCTTCTCATGGTGCATCATCAAAAACCTTGACACCTCAAAAGCATATGGACCCGATCTCATCCCGGCTGTGCTATTAAAAAAATGCTCTGCTGAGGTTGCTCCAGTTCTGTCCAAACTTTTCTACAACAAATGCCTTTACGAATCTTGCTTTCTCTCTGCTGGAAAACTGCTTCTGAGGTACCTGTTTTCAAGAATTCTAGTGAAAGAACTGACCCATTAAATTATCGCTCCATTAGCCTCCTCTCGCTTTTTGCCAAAATATTTGTTGTTAATTAACCAAGCTCTAGTCCATCACCTTACAGCTACTAAACTTCTGACTGACCAACAATATGGATTTGGGCAAGCCCATTCCACAGCAGATATGCTAACTGTAATCTCTGAACATATATACCATACACTCGACAAAGCAGGTGAGGGTAGAGCGATAGCTTTTGGATTTAACATCACCACCAAAATGAGGAAAAGAAAAATCACAAATTACAAAGTCTTCTATGATTAGGGTGAATTTCACTGAAAGTCTCATAAAATAAAATAAACATGATTTTCATTTTTCATTTAATAATAAAAAAAAATTCACAGCATTACTGTTTTCCAATGTTTCCATTTTAACTTTACGAAGTTACAAAATAATGTCCTCAAGTGTGTGCTTGCTCCTATTCAAATTTAACTAAAAGTATGTTATGAGACTCTCAAACCTATAAAGAAGAGGGAAAATTCTAAAATAATACTTTCTTTTGCTTATCCTGACATTCTTTCTAATTGCCACTGGATTTTAGTAATGCAAGTTCATGGGAAATGCAGTTGAAGAGTGTGCAACTTTTGCATCACTTAAAACTGTTTGTATCGTGAGACTGCAATTAGCTTAATAATAAGCTGTGTTTATGCGTCTGGGAAAAGTTTGTGTTTTCCGCCACTGTCCTCCCACAATTTCTGAGAAGATAATATGACACGTCTTTGCTAAGTTGACCTTTTTAATAACTTGAATGGAATTTATGAGCTGTGGTAAGAAATGTGGGTGTGGGGTTGGGGCTGAGTAGCTAGGTGTTTACGAGTGTTACGCATTTTTTTTCTCATTAACAGGATTATGATCATTCAAATACCTGTAGCTGTCGATAATTACACATCATCACAGGAGTCAAATCCCCAAATCTCCTGTGGATTTATTTTGCTGTTTGGGTGTTAAACGCAAAACGCCATGGCGGGTAAGATAACATCCGTTGCACTTTACTGTTTCTTCACTGATTTTAGAAATACTAAATCTACTCTAATCCATTTTGTTACGTCACTGATCTTTTTACACCTGCAATTGTTGATTATTTTGACGTTGGCAGTTGAATTCACATCGACTTAGTCGTTGATGATCATCTAACCAGAAGCAAAAAAAAAAAAGGGGGAAAAACGTTTATATTTACATAGTTTAATTTCTCATACAATTTTCTTTATTATATTCGAACCCTCCGAACGTTTTTATTACAAATTGGACCATCATTTCTTTATCATGAATTATTCGTACACACCCTATACTTATTCACACTACCGACCTGTCAAATTCACTGCTGGAACAGGTAAGGTCATAAAGAAGAATGACGTTTAGATATGAATTAAATGTAATAGAAAAATGTTCTATCGCATTTAATTATCTTATGCTCTATTGAATTTATTCTACATTATTTTGTATATTGAAAGTATTTTTAGAAGTTTCTGTACATCTTAAATCATTTAATTTTCTTTTTAAATTTAATTTTCATTGTTTTTATTTATTGACATCTATGTTTTCTAAGCAAATCTAGTTTCTATAAAAATACTCATCGGACCGTTAACAATCTATACACTTTATAAAAATAACATTTCATCACTGGTTTTGAATGAAATTATTATCAAATGCAATGCCTGCCTACGCACACACAAGCATTTAAAATGAATGCTTCAAATTAACTAGTAAATTAAAAATAATATAAAGACCCATCAAATCTGCATTAACAGATGAAAATACTCACTGTCCAAAGATAAATCTTAATGCCATTAATATAGTATCATGTTTTATATTCAATAGTAGAAACAAAAGTATCGTTGCTGAAAAGTTGATTTAAAAAATGTTTTTTGAAACTTCGAAAAGTGAAATATATGTAAATATTTGTCATATGCATACATATATAATACTTGTGTGTATATGCGTGTCATATGCATACATATATAATGATTGTGTGTATATGTGTATATGCTAGTAAAACTATTCTTTCTCTCTCTTTCTTTGGTAGCATATTTTTGCTATGGAGATGATATCATAGTAAATGAACATAAAGGAGGAGGTAGTGACCTAGAGGATAATATACCTAATAAATACTACCCTATCCTCCCCCCCCCCCAAAAAAAAGAGGAGATAATGTCTTGTAGGATGATATCATGACAACAGAATAGATAGTAAACTATCAACCCCTCCCCCCCCCTCAAAAAAAAAAGGGAGAAGGTAATTCCTGGAAAAATGACAACAGGACAAGTACTACATTAACTCTGCCCCACAAAAAAAAAAGGTTGAGGCAATTCCTGGGATGATTTTATAACAACAGAATTTAACTACACTACTCACATCCACTAAAAGGTGATAAAATAATCAATTAAATCGTTAATTTTTTATTGATATAAAACTGCCAAAGCATAAAAACATTAATTTTTATGATTCTTTGGGCTTTTGATTAAGATCAAAGTGTATTATTTGTTTCAGCGTCTTAGCAATTTTTAGATATTTTATTATCGATGAAAATATTGCATAATATATAAAAATTGCAAATTAAAAGAATCCTAATTGATTAAGAGCAGTTTAAAAAAATAAACATGCAAGTTCGCAAAATCTAAATCGGAGTGTTAGCAAATTGCTATATATACAGTACTTCAAACTTGTGCAATAAAATTAAATGAGCATAAATTGTTTTGATGTTAATATAGTAAGGATAAATGAAAAAATATTGCATTTATTGATTTATTTATATATATATATATATATATATATATATATATATATATATATATATACTAGTAGGCCACCTAGCATTGCCTGGTCATAAAATATGCTTAAATATGATATTTTGATTAATGCAGATTTCGTATTTATTATTGTATTATATTGGACCCAATATATACTAATGATTTGATAAGCTTTAAAAAAAAAATGGCTCATGTGTCACCACCGAGAATCAAAACCAAAAAGTTTAGCTTATGATTTACTTTTTCCTTTGATGTTAATGTCTGAACTATGAAGACATGTTTGCTGCAAGGCTAAAAATTAAAACATGAACAAATAGCTATTACGTTACGCATACGAATGCCGTCGTTCAACCATCACCTAGAAAATTCCATTTTTTTTTATTTTCACATTTTTGCACCGATTTTCCCCGGCTAAAACCCAAATATAAAGTTTCGCATGGGTCTGAATACCCAATATATGAAGTTTCATGTCTGTAGACTAAAAACTGACAGGAGTTTGGTTGAAAAAATTTTTTAAACAAATATATATACGCATACATATATATTACAATAGAAAAATGCGAGCATGAAAAGTAATATGGTTAAGTTTAAACATGGAAAAATTGATTATATAATGTTATAAATTGAATTTTAAGTGGAAATTCTCAATGCTGCAATATTTTAAGTTATAAATTTATTATATGTTTTACTAGAATATCTTGTCCTTTTCGTTTCCAGTTTTAACAAGTAGTCCTTTACTTTTCCATGTTTAAGCTTAACCATATTACTTTTGATGCTCGCATTTTTCTATTTTAATCCAGGATTTTTCCGGGCTTCCTGTAAATTGACTCGTTTTTATTTAATTGCAGTCTTATTTTTTTTTTTTTGCTGCCACAAAAATAACATACACTTATGTAATAACAATGTACGGCACTCGTCTGCTTTCAATAAAATACACCCAATTATCTCCCTTTCATTCACTCTGTTTCACTTGGTACTTCTCTTTTCGCAAGAGCAGTGAATTGGTAGCAACACTAGTCACTGAAGCAGTGTGGTTGCTATGAAAACCAGTCATGAAAAATGTTGCTCACCTCCTTACATTTTTATGATTTTGAACACCAGTAAATTCATCAGAACTTTTGTTTTACTGACCAAAAGTTGAATAATTCTTTCACAATATAGCTGAGATTGATTGAAATTTGATTTAAAATGAGTGAGCGGTTAAGCTTTAAAGCAGTTCTAAGTGACCAAAACTATCACTTAACCATATATTCAAGCATTACTGTGTTTGAATGATATATAGAAAGAAGTTTGTGTTTACTATAACCTTTTTACGCAAATAGCACGCAAGTATAAATTATGTAGAATATCTGCATGAATATAATTACACATAATAGTTAATTAAAGATGATCATCCCATAAGAAAATTGAAAAAACTAATAGGGAATATATTAAAATGAATTTTTAAAACAATATGCAAATTAGCTAGTTCTTTTGCTAGTGAATGAAATTCCACAACCCATATATAAGAAAGTTGTATTTTCTTTTTAAATAAATAGAAAAAAGTTTTTAATATGAATATCAATATACAAAAACCCAAATTTATAGGAGTGTGTGTGTGTGTGTATATATATATATATATATATATATATATATATATATATATCTTTCTCTCTAAATAAAATGAACTCATTTTTTCCTGTCTGACTTTGACTTCAATAGGATTAAGAATCTAGACATTTTATGCAGATGTCCTATGCACAAAGTGCATCACGATATCTGAGGTATGTTATAGGCATATTGTTACACATAGGGGATCTTCTTAAAAGAGAGAGTCTTAGGAAGAGATGCTTAGAAGGAGTCTTATTACAGTGAGGGATGTTGTAGACTCCGAGAGAGATAGAAGTTCATTTTATTGTAAGAGAGACTTTGAGAGATTGTTCATATTATGATTCTTATATTTTATAAAATGTTCTTTCTTAATTGTGTAGAATGGAAGAGAAGGAGAAAGCTCTTTAAGTGAGGACATATAGTGTTCAGGCATTATGATGTTGAGACGTGTATGTAAATACATATAACACAAATATATAATACAATTGGACTTTACCTTTGTATAAGAAACATAAGACACGAGACGAGCTTTACAAAAACACTTGATGGTTTATTTCATCACGACCGGCCGTTCCATCACCAAGAATTCAAAGTCTCACATTTTTCCTTGAAGTGGCGTCTCGCTCCCAGACGTCTGACTGTCTCTGAGTTTCTTCACTGACTGACTAACTCTCTAAAGTTTTTCTCTATGCTAGAACTTTCTATTTTCCGTGACGTCATACACATGTTAAAACATGTGCATTCTTTCACTTTTCCTGGACATACGTGTCCAAACTTTTCCTATTTCTACAAAAGGAATTTTAACCTATATTCAATATGTTAAAACATTAACTTTCATTCTTTCAATTTAAAATTTCATAATAAACTTGACAGCTCACATTCTTTTCTTGAAATATTTATCTATTTCTAAACAAATGTTTTGTTTTACATTTTTAAATTCTCACACGTAATCTATTTCTAAACTAGATTACGAGGTTCGAATTTCGCCTATGCCATTTCATTTTCATTTTAAACTAAATTCTCCATTTTTATACTTACATGAAAAGGGGACAGCCCTTATCATGTAACATCCCTCCTTCCATATTTCACAAAAAAAAAAAATGTATGCATTTTTAAATTTAGTACATTTTTTTTATTTTTACATCTACACAACCACACGGCTAGAAAGATCAGGCTAAAAAAACACAAAAAAATCTCTTTCAGTCAGCCCTTCACGGCCGACTTCACAATTATTTATTTATTTATAAGATCAGAACTTTTCTGATCTTTGTGGCATTTACTTTTTGGGTGTAGGGTATTTACCTATGATTCACATCAGCTATTTTCCAGCCACCCATATGCCGCAGACTAGAGGTTTTCACCTTTCTCGAAATGGACGACTTCCTTCGTCTCAAAAGTGTTCTGATCTCTCTTTCCGCATGGTTAGTCTTATCAAGTATGGCTTTGTTTTTTATTCTATAACTATCTTATACGGGACATAGCAAAGCTCATATACTTAAATCTTTGTGGTTGGCTTCAGAAGTTTAAGATATACCTTTTTTTCTCTCATACGGATTCACTCGGATTTCCTTGCTTGGATTCTTGAAACTTCGACGAGGATTTAGAAATATCACCCCTAACTAACTAACACCTTTCCTGCGCCCAACAACTTAATTGCGCCTAAATTCTATCTAATTGCCCGATTTTCTTTTGATTTTTCTTTCCTCTCACCAGAGCCTCCAAGATCCAGCAAATATATCCCACATTCATGCTTCTCCAAAAAAAAAAATACAAGGTTATATCTTTCTTACGTAATCTACGGCATATTTTTGCTTGTCTGTTACTTCATTATGCTATATGTGATTGCCTCGGGACTACCTCTCATCGGTTTACTGGTCCCCTTAAGAATTTTTGTATTCTTTCCAACGCCTGTTTATTAATTAAGCCAAGTCTTACTTACTACCTTGCTTGGAGTCGTTACGTGCAACCAGCTTATTTTAAGCACTTAATTAACCAGGTTCCCAAATTTTTCGTATAGGGGCACATCTTGTGCTTATCAATCCCTACCAAGTCACTTTTCTTGGAGAAAAATTTTTAGGATCTCTAAAAAAAGACAACAAAACTAAATGCTAAAACAAAACATCTTTCTTACGGCTTATCACGTCTAAAAACTCTCTAAATACCCGTTTACGTAATTTTAATTCTTGTCCCCCTTCTAAAATTCTAACTGAATCTGTAAGCCAACCATACGTCTTAATCTTATTTTCTACTAGATCATTTTAATCTAATTTATATTTACTGCTGACTTTGAATTCTTGCTGTGAAAATCAAAAACATTACATACATAAGACAATTTACAATATTTGTTCAACATCATAAAAACATTTTCAAAAAAAAAAAAATACCTTAATACATTTAAACATTTTGCAACAGTTATAACGTTTTTTCAACAAAAAAAAAAATCATCTGTAACAAACAACTATTCAACATTCTGTCCAAAACAATTGTCCCCCCCTTTTTTTTTTTTTCAAAAAAAAAAAACTCAAATGAAACACACAAAAGCCGAAAAGTTCAACTATGAATACAAAATGCATTTCCAAACAATTTACACGCTGTTTCAGAGAGTACATGCGACCTTTGAAAAATTCCTGTTTTGATTGACAGATTAAATTCAACAATTCGTCCAAACGATTTCATATTTAAACCAGGACCAAACTCAAAGAAAACCAACCTGCCTCCTCCCTTGAGGCTTGCATTTACTAATATCCGCGGGCTTAGAACTAACTTAGATGATGTTGAGTCATTTCTCCTTGTAAACACCCCGGATATCTTAGCATTAAGTGAAACTAACCTTCACTCCTCCATACCCTCTAACCACTTTAACATGCCTGGTTATCTCCCACTCTACCGTAAGGACTCGGACAGACATATGCATGGACTTGGAGTCTATATTCGAAACACCCTCCCCCTAACTAGAGAAATAAAACTAGAATCAGAGGGCCAGGCCTTTATGTGCTTCAGACTAAATATGCAACACAATATTAGCTACTTATATTTTCTCTACCGCTCTCCCTCAAACCAAGACTGTACCCTAATAAACAAAGTCTCAGACAGCATAGATATAGCACTCTCCCTCGATACTAGCGCACAAATACATGTATTTGGTGACTTCAATGTCCACCACAGTAACTGGCTAGGATTCTCAAATCACACAGACGTAGCTGGTAGCGCCACATATAGCTTCTCTATATCTCATTCCCTATCTCAGATGGTTACATTTCCGACACGTTTCCCAGACCAGCACGATCAACATACCTCACTTCTAGATCTCTTTCTGACAACAGTTCCCAATGACTGTACAACAAATGCCCATAGCCCACTCGGGAATGCTGATCACGCTGTGATAATGGTAGAAATCAGCCTAAATTCTCGCCCTAAAACTGAAGACCCACTACTCAAAACAACGAGGTATTACAAAAAGGCTGATTGGGAAGCCATCAGGGAGCTCATCAGAGATGCCCCATGGCAAAATATCTTTACTCTTCCAGCGGAACAGTGTGCAAATGAGACAACTGAATGGTTCAAAACTGCTATTGAAGCACATGTTCCCGCACGGAAATACTATAGCAAGCCCCACTCCCCCCAATGGTTTACTTCTGCTTGTGCAGCTGCCATTTGTCAAAGGCAGCATGCGTTCCGCAGATTCAACCGACATAAGTCCAGCTCAAATAAACAGAAGTTTATAGAAGCTAGAAATAATTGTAAGAGAGTGATAGACACAGCTAAGTCAGATTACTCTGAAACCACCAGAAAGCGCATCGAAGCACAGAAATTAGGAACCCGGGATTTTTGGAAAATCTACAACAGCGTAGTTAATAATGGACAGTCAATTATTCCCCCACTAACAAACAATCATGAGGTTGCTTGCACGGCAACTGACAAGGCTAATCTGCTTGCCAGTCGGTTTGCCTCAAACTCCACACTGAACTCGGTACACCACTCACTCCCTGATTTTCCTCTGCGAACAGACGCCACACTTGACGACTTGAAAATCACCCCTTCTCAGGTACATGCTATTATAAAAAACCTAGACACCTCTAAAGCATGTGGACCAGATCTCATCCCGGCTGTGCTATTAAAAAAATGCTCTGCCGAGGTTGCTCCAGTTCTGTCCAAACTTTACAATAAATGCCTTAACGAATCTTGTTTTCCCGACTGCTGGAAAACCGCCTCTGTGGTACCAGTCTTCAAGAATTCTGGTGAAAGAACTGACCCACTAAATTATCGCCCCATTAGCCTCCTCCCGCTTTTCGCCAAAATATTTGAGTCCTTAGTTAATAAAGCCCTAGTCCAGCACCTAACAGCTGCTAAACTCTTGACTGACAAACAATATGGATTCAGGCAAGCCCGTTCAACAGCAGATATCTTAACTGTAGTTTCTGAACGTATATACCGTTCATTGGATAAAACAGGGGAGGGTAGAGCGGTGGCCCTTGATATATCTAAGGCTTTTGACAGGGTATGGCACGATGGTCTTCTAAGGAAAATTAGATCATATGGAATCACTGGAAGAATTCATAACGTAATTAAATCCTTCTTAAGTAATAGAAAAATCAAAGTTGTCCTCGACGGACGTACATCCAAACAATATGACATAAATGCGGGAGTGCCTCAGGGGTCTATCCTTGGACCTCTATTGTTCCTGATATTCATAAACGACCTCCCTGATAATATTGTTTCGGAGATGGGTATATTTGCCGATGACACCACTCTCTATAACAGATATGAGGGGAAAACAAATGAACACATATCCAAGAAAATGGCAGAAACACTAGAGGATGACCTCCAATCCGTAGTGGAATGGGGACAAAAATGGTTGGTCTCATTCAATGCTGCTAAGACTAAGCTTGTTTCCTTCAATAACTACAAGAAACCTTCTCTACCACCAATAGCAATGGCCAAGAACACATTGCCTGAAAGTACTTCTTTTAAACTCCTCGGCCTAACGTTTACAGGGAATATGAACTGGAATAGATACATTGAGAGCATTGCCAAGGCTGCTGCAAGGAAGGTTGGCTCCCTCTACCGTGCTAGAAAACTACTTACGCCTGCCAGTATCCTATACCTCTATAAGGCAACCATTCGCCCATGTATGGAGTACTGTTGTCACATCTGGGCTGGTGCATCTGCTGCTTGTCTCTCGCTCCTGGACAGGGTTCAAAAAAGAGTCGCAAACCTGATAGGTCCTGAACTGTCATCTGGGCTTCAACCTCTGTCCCATCGACGAGATGTTGCATCCCTCTGCCTGTTCTACAAATACTTTAATGGTGAATGCTCTGACGAACTGCAAACACTTGTACCTCCCCGACGTAACTACCCCCGACAAACCCGACAAGCTACTAAGTCTCATCCCTTTACAGTGGAGATTCCTAGGTGCAAGAAAGCCTTTTACTCCAATAGTTTCTTCCCCAGAACTGCGGGTCTTTGGAACTCCCTTCCGGGATTCTGCTTTCCCAACTGCAATGATATGCAGAAGTTCAAGTGTAATGTTAACAAACATCTTTCTACTCTTCTCCCTTCATAATGACCCCGCTAATTAATTCCCTAATAGTAGCCCCCTGCTTCAAAGTGGCACTGTGCCTTGTTTGGGGTGAAAATTGAATAAAAAAAAAAAAAAAAAAAAATATTGACACACATTTTCTAATGACACTTCTACAAATTTCAAAACAATAATGGGTGACACAATCTCTGCATTTGCGTGTATGTGTGTGTGTGTGTTTTTTTTTTAACAGACCAATTCATTTATCAATGAATTACGCATGGTGACTTGTTTACTATTTTTCCATTCATTACTACGGATTCTTTTACAGCATATCGGCCTTTTCTTCTTTTTCTTTTTAATATTTCTTGTATCTTTTGTTCTCTGTGTGCGTGTGTGTTCAATTTTTTTTTTTTTTTTTTTTTTTTCTTCGCATTTCTGTGATCGTGTAATTTTTTTTCTTTTTCCGTGGTATTATTTATTTATTTTTTTAAAATTATCTTGGACCCTTTTAAAACGTGTTTCTTTTTCTTTTTCGAATTCTGTGATCGTGTAATGTTTTTTTTTTGTTTGTTTTTTTTTTCCGTGGTATTATTTATTTATTTATTTTTTTAATTATGTTGGACCCTTTTAAAACGTTGTGTTTTTAATTTTTTTTTCGTGGAATCGACCCCAGGTTCGTTTTTTTTTTTTCTTTAAACCCACCCTTGCTGGGTGGTCTGGTCATTTACGGCATCAAATATGTATATGTTGCATATCGGGGGTTTCATTTTAAGAGTCTTACTACAAAGATGAGTCTTAGAGAGTTATTAAGAGTCTTTGTCTTGGAGAGAGATGGTTTTTCTTGTGAGAGAGAGAGGCTTAGAAAGATTGTTTATATTATGATTCTTATATTTTATAAAATGTTCTTTCTTAATTGTGTAGAATGGAAGAGAAGGAGAAAGCTCTTTAAGTGAGGACATATAGTGTTCAGGCATTATGATGTTGAGACGTGTATGTAAATACATATAACACAAATATATAATACAATTGGACTTTACCTTTGTATAAGAAACATAAGACACAAGACGAGCTTTACAAAAACACTTGATGGTTTATTTCGTCACGACCGGCCGTTCCATCACCAAGAATTCAAAGTCTCACATTTTTCCTTGAAGTGGCGTCTCGCTCCCAGACGTCTGACTGTCTCTGAGTCTCTTCACTGACTGACTAACTCTCTAAAGTTTTTCTCTATTCTAGAACTTTCTATTTTCCGTGACGTAATACACATGTTAAAACATGTGCATTCTTTCACTTTTCCTGGACATACGTGTCCAAACTTTTCCTATTTCTACAAAAGGAATTTTAACCTATATTCAATATGTTAAAACATTATCTTATAAGCTGCATTCTTTCAATTTAAAATTTCATAATAAACTTGACAGCTCACATTCTTTTCTTGAAATATTTATCTATTTCTAAACAAATGTTTTGTTTTACATTTTTAAATTCTCACACGTAATCTATTTCTAAACTAGATTACGAGGTTCGAATTTCGCCTATGCTATTTCATTTTCATTTTAAACTAAATTCTCCATTTTTATACTTACATGAAAAGGGGACAGCCCTTATCATGTAACAATATTAGCTATCCACTAACTCGCAGATAGGAGCTTCCTATATTTTATCTAGTGAGAGTTCACTGCCAAAACCGGTTATGGTCAATGGAAGTAGTAAAGTCATCTCTCTCTAAAAAATTCATACTTCCACCGCCACTCATTTACACCGTCCATGACTATTCACAGGAGACAAATAAGGACGAACGCCAGTTTAGGTTTTCATAAAAACTGGACTGCAATTAAGGTGAAACGCACCATACTAACTTTTACGTTGGTTAAAAATAAAAACGAACACAAACCAAAATACTTTACATTTCCTTACATTGCATTAAAACTTATGATATTTCAATTCCGTTTTATATTGCATTCTTCGACAATTACAACATCATTTTGTTGGCTTTTTTTGGGGGAGGGGGGTGTATCTTCCCTCTATTTTTCGTTTTCCCGATCTTTCCCTTTCTCAAATTTACTTCTTCTCTCTTTTCGTGTTTCCTCTCTTTTTCGGTAAGTTTACCACCGTTTCTTTTCATTTTTATTTATTTTTATTCTGTTTCTGTTTCTACGAACTTTACGTTTTGTTTATTTCTTTCTTCTCTCTTTCCGTTTTTCCTCTTCCTTCTGCAACTTTAACATCGTTTCTTTTTTTGTAAAACAGCCAGATGGATTATTTATACATTGTTCACATTTATACACTAGGAAATATAAATACATTACTTACACGTTTTCCACATTTTTACACTTATACAAATTACAAACACATTTTTTTACATTTTATTTTTCTTATTTCTTTCTTTTTTCTGGAAACCATATATTACATGATTTTTGTTAGATTTCGTTCCGTTCTATTTTTCTGTTTACATTTTTTTCTATCTTTCTGGAAAGTTTGACATCATTATTTTTATATTTATTTCCGTTTTGTTTGGTTTCGTCCAGTTCAATTTTTTTTTTTTCTGTTTACGTTCTTACAAACTTTCTGGAAAGTTTGACATCATTATTTTTATATATTTATTTCCGTTTTATTTGGTTTCGTCCAGTTCAATTTTTCTTTTTTCTGTTTACGTTCTTACAAACTTTCTGGTAAGTTTGACAACGTTCTTTTTTTTTTGTCTGCTCCCACAGTTAGATATTCCTTTTCCAGTCAAATTAATTATACCATTGTCATTATCACATTTTGTAATCTAAAATATCAATTTTACACCTAAAACCGTGCTTAGTTTTACGTGGGTCACATTTTTACACTAATACAAATATATTGATTACTTTTTTTCGCAGTTTCACACTCTTTCCATTTTTTTTTATAAACCATACATTATATCATTTCCGTTTTATTTCGTTTCGTACCCTAAGATTTTGCTTTTTTCTGTTTACATTTTTTCGATCTTTGTGGACAGTTTGACATCATTATTTCTTCTATTTTTTTTTTTTACCGTTTACTAATTCATTTTCTGTTTACATTTTTCCGAGCATTTTGGAAAGTTTGACAGCGTTCTTTTCTTTTCATTTTTTTTTTTTTTTTTGTGTGTGTAAGGTGGGGGGGGGGCGCAGTTTCCAAATTTTTTTTTTTTTTTTTTTGTCTTTTTTTTTTTTTTTAGGGGTACCAACCAACAATTAAACATTTATTTTCCGGTCAAAATAATTATACTATCGTGATTATTGCATTTAAGAAATGTAAAATATCAAATTTTCATGAAAATCGATTTGGAACACATCAAACTATGATTGATTTCATGCTGACTTTCTTCTGTTTTCTCGATCATTAAATCATTTCCCTCTGATAGGTTCATAAGAGTAGTGGTTGATGGGCAGAAAACAGAGGCCCACAGTATTAATGCTGGAGTCCCCCAGGGATCCATCCTGGGCCCAACTCTCTTCCTGATCTACATCAATGATTTCCCAAAACACATACTTAAATCATTCGTTGACATCTATGCTGATGACACGACCATCTATGGCAACACATCAAAGGCCGTAAATGACAAAGTTCTCTCTAATTCTCTCTCCTCTGATCTTGAGCACGTGGTACAATGGGGGAAGAGGTGGCTGGTCACTTTTAATGCGTCCAAAACCAAGCTTCTATCTTTACATCATGAACGCTCTGATCCCCATCTGGCAACAATTAAAATGGATGGCTCTCGTCTTGGGGAGGGTCCATGTTTTGACAAGCTTCTGGGTTTGACCTTTACTCCTGATCTGAAATGGAACACGTACATCAAATCTGTAGCCAAGGTCGCTGGGAAAATGGTGGGATCCTTCTACTGCTCCAGAAGATATCTCACTACTGATGCAATTCTCTATCTGTATAAAAGCCAAGTACATCTAAGGATGGAGTACTGCTGCCACATCTGGGCAGGAGCTTCTAAAAACAGCATATCCTGTCTTGACAGAGTACAAAATAGACTTCGTGGTTTGGTAGGGGATGCCCTTTTCTCTTCCCTACAGCCTCTCTCCCACAGAAGAGACGTTGCGAGCCTGTCTTTGTTTTATCGTTATTTCCATGGCAAGTGCTCGTCTGAGCTCCAATCTCTCGTCCCCACTCGCCAATCTTTTATGAGAAACACCCGTCTGGCTGAAACTATCCTTACATCATCAACGCTCTGATCCCCAGCTGGCATCAATTGTGATGGATGACTCTCGTCTGGGTGAGGCACCGTGTTTTGACAAGCTTCTGGGTTTGACCTTTACTCCTGATCTGAAATGGAACACGTACATCAAGTCTGTTGCCAAGGTCGCTGGAAAGATGGTGGGATCCTTCTACCGCTCCAGAAGATATCTCACTACTGATGCAATTCTCTATCTATATAAAAGCCAAGTACGTCCAAGGATGGAATACTGTTGCCATATCTGGGCAGGAGCTGCCAAAAACAGCCTATCATGCCTTGACAGAGTACAAAATAGACTTCGTGGTTTAGTGGGGGATGCCCTTTTCTCTACCCTGCAACCCCTCTCCCACAGAAGAGACGTTGCGAGCCTATCCTTGTTTTATCGTTATTTTCATGGCAGGTGCTCGTCTGAACTCCAATCCCTGGTCCCCCCTCGCCAATCTTTCACGAAAAACACCCGTCTAGCTGAATCCACTGTGAAAAATTTCCCCCACTCTATATCTGTGCCTAAATCAAAACGCGGATTCCATGAACAGAGCTTCTTTCTTAGAACTGCACGCCTGTGGAACTCTGTTCTGTCTGCCTGCTTCCCTCCGGACTACAACTTGGATGTGTTCAAGTCCAATGTTAACAAATTCCTAATGAACCGCTTCATCAAATCTCCACACTAACGTAATGTACTTGCAATAACCCTTATCCCTGAGTGGCTTCCAGGCCTTGATAAGTGGTGATCACTGTGTAATGAAAAAAAAAAAAAAATTTTCCCCACTCTTTATCTGTGCCTAAATCCAAACGTACATTCCATGAGCAGAGCTTCTTTCTCAGAAGTGCATGATTGTGGAACTCTCTTCCGTTCGCCTGTTTCCCACCTGACTACAACTTGGATGTCTTCAAATCCAACATAAACAAATTCCTGACAAACCGCTCCCTTAAGTAAGACACTCTATCAAATCTCCAATACTAATGATTACTAAAATAATATCTCATTGATTACTGTACACGCAATAACCCTTATCCCTGAGTGGCCTCTGGACCTTGATAAGTGGTGACCCCCATGTAAAAAAAAAAAAAAAAAAAAAGAAAAAAAAGAGGCTGTGCTGAAATAAAAACATTTGAAAACATTGTTATTTACAATGATACTCTTAATATTTGCAGGGGATCTTACTTAAATATATTCAACATCAAATTAGATTTTCTCATTGTTTATACGATCCCGAGCAACGCCGGGTAGCCCCGCTAGTGTATATATAAAATTGCATTTATTGATTTATTCACATACACTGTATATTTCTGCATATAAGACGACCCTTAAAGTTAAAAAAAAATCATATTAAAACCCAATATTTCATAAAATACTGGGTGTTGCAATCTCTAGCCTAGGCTAAACAAACATGGTTTTGTGATTTAGCAGTCATCTTATACAACTGATATATGATAAATTTATTAAAATTTACTCCAATTTTGTACCTCGTTTTATCTGGCGGGCGCCTTATATGCTTAAATATATGGTATATCTAAGCTCCACCTATTTATAAAATATATATAAATATAAAACTGCATTTATTGATTTATTCACACACACACACACACACACATATATATATATATATATATATATATATATAAGCTCTACCTGCATGTCAAGCTTTTGATTAAATTAAAAACTCTTCATTTGAAGAATCCTCATATGTCTTAGATCCCTATGTATGTGGGTAAAAGAAGTGCCCTGATTAAATGAGAAATCCTCTGCTATATATTGTCTTCATATTACCTTTGTATTTTATAATATTTAATGCTTGGTTGGGGCCTTAGGACATACTTGGTGCTTATTGAAATAATTTTCAAAATAAAATACAGTGAAATATTGTCATTCTTTTTATGGAGTCATATGCACCCTTTTGTTGATCAAAATGAAATATAATTATCGAAATAGTCTCGGTATTTACTTATGGTAGTCCTTCTACAAAAGCATCAAGGAGTTTGTGAACAAACAGGCACTGCAACATACATATATATATTTTTCCCCAGGGTAAATGAATGTTTTCTAGTCTTGCACTTGAATTATGACCTTACTGTAAGTTCATTAGCAATGCAAATTTAATACATCTGAATAATAAATGATGTACGCAGAAACATAAATGCATAATTTCCCATGCAATGGTTAGCACAAATCTATATATCTATAAAAGTGAGAATATGTGTGTTTGAGGACACTTCTCAACCTATATACTCAACGAATTTTGGATCTACAGACTTGAAATTTTGTATGTAGAATATTCAGATATATGGAAAACATTTTAATCTGTTTTCATCTGAAAAAAGGGGTTGCTAAGAGGTCAAAATTGATATGTGAGGGTGATTGGATTTTTATCTGTTTTCAACTTTTTCATGACTGCACATATTTATCATACTTGACTCACTGTCTTTAGGTTTTGGTTTCGATCTCAGCTTGAGTATTTTTTTTTTTTTTTTTTTTTTTTTACAAGAAATGAACTGTCTAGAAAAATATAATACTTGTATGCATATCTTAGTTACATTCCATTTTTTTTTTTTTTAAAGAAATTTAATGTTACACTTAATACCTATGGTATTTCTGTTTATATAAAAAAAAGCTGCATTAATTATAATATGCATATATTATGATTGGGCTATGCCGGGCAGCCTGCTAGCATACCTATATATTTATACAAATATTTGTATATTTTGGTAGCAAGTCATTATTCAAGCACATCTGATTGAACACAAGCGAGTTCTTTTTTCCGATTTTGTTGGATAACTTTTGAATTTGCCAAGCAGTCTTTTTTATTTTGGCTGGCATGTTGTATATTATGACGCCCAGTAGTTGCTGTTCAGCCATATTCTTAAGTGCTTTCAATCGGTGCATCTGATCATCGTCAGGAGCTATTGTCATTTTCTTTATTGAGGTTTGGTATATTTATAGTTCTTTTTTTTTTTTTTTTACTTTTTATTTTTTTTTATACAAAATATTTATTTTACACAAATATTTATCTGCTTTTATAATTCTACGTATATGCTTTTAACAAAATATTACCAAATAAACTAGAGATCTGTGATGATTCGACGGTTAAAGGTAATTGTGTTTTTGAATTTTTGAGATGAGGATTGATTATTAATGTTATTTGGATTATTCTAACTACTGTTCTCATATTGAGTGTTATTTTCATAACGGTTTGGTTGATGTAACCTTCAACCTTCTTTTGGTGTATGTTGTCGAACACAGGAATCTTTCTGTCAGATTTTAAAATCTGCATGGAATTTCAAACAGAACTCTTTTAATCCTCTGGAGTAGCATGCTCTCGTTCTGTCAGCTATGACTGAGTAGAAGTGCTAAGTAATTTGCAAATGTGAATGTTGCCCACACTGAGGATTGAACCTTCCACCTCTAGAAGAGTGTAACTTACAACTGAATTTTATTGAGTACTTTATACACTATGCCATGAATCCTTGTAGAAAGATTCCAGAGTTAGACAAGATACACCTAAAGACAGAGGTTTGACCGAAACACTCAAGATGAGGAAAGTAGTCTGAATAATCCAAATAATATGGTAATTAATTTTAATTTTATATTTACATATACAATATACATCTACTTGATTGGTTTTATTTAATTGTAAATACTTTACGGAAATTTTTTTTTTCTAACCATCAAGGGAATATGCATAAATAACAAAGATTGATGCAGCAAATTTAAATATTTTTTTTTTTTTTTTTTTTTTTTACATGGCAGTCACCACGTATCAAGGCCCAAAAGCCACTCGAGGATAGGGTTAATACGTGTACATTAGTCACTCAAACAACAGCATATTAATAATTAGCGGTTAAATAGTGAAATGGGGTAGAAATGGATAATTTGGAGGGGTGGGGCGGATCAACAAGATCTTGTTTACATTGGATTTGAAGACGACTATATTGCAGTCAGCTGGAAAGCAGACTAGCAAAACCATAGATTGAAGCTCTGACAAGCACTTACAATGAAAACGATAAAGCAGAGACAGGCTTGCAGCATATCTTCTGAGGGAAAGAAGTTGTAGGGAAGAAAAAAGGGCATCACTTACTAGATTTCGAAGCCAGTTTTGAACTTTAAGGTAGGATAGGGTGCTCTGAGCACCCCCCACCCCCCAGATATGACAACAGCACTCCATTTTAGGATGTTGCTGGCTCTTATACAGGTAGAGGAGTAAAGGTCAGACCCAGACGTTTGTCAAAACAGGGAGCCTCTTTTAGATGAGAGCCAATCATATCACTTGGAGCCAAGTAGAGATCAAAGTGTCCACGGTGAAAAGATAAAAGGTTTTGGATACATTAAAATTAACCAGCCACTTTTTATACCATTGCACCATATGTTCAAGGTTTGTGGGGGGAGAGAGAGAGAGAGAGAGAGAGAGAGAGAGAGATTGGTCGTTGATGGCCTTTGAAGTGTTGCCATAGATTGTAGTGTCATTTGCGTATATGTCGATGAATGAACTTAGATTTGGGAGATTATTGATGAAGAGAGTTTGGCTCAAGATGGATCTCTGAGGCACACCAGTGAGCTTCAGACTTTTGCACATCATCATCATCGATTACTTGTATAAACTTATGAAATACATTTCCAGATATTCCATAGTTAGAAATCTTGTGAAGCAGACCTTTATGCCAAAATATAGAAAATGCTTTTGATATGTTAAGAGCTATTGCTCTTGAGAAGAAACGCACATCAATAGATTCACTGATCCTATGTGAAATTACAGTCAGTACATCAGATGTAGATCTAGTTGGATAAACTATTGCTTGTCGCTGAGTAGATTGTTTTTGCTGAGGTGGTTAAAAATTTCACTATTTAACACGAATTCAAGAAACTTACTTATGGCACACAGAGATGCAGAAGATTGATCCCCACTATTTTTAAATATTGGGCAAACTAATAAGATTTTCTAAGGTGTTTTTTTTTTTTTTTTACACAGAGATCACCACTTATCAAGGCCCGGAAGCCACTCAGGGATAAGGGTTATTGCAAGTACATTACGTTAGTGTGGAGATTTGATGAAGTGTTTACTTAAGGGGGTGGTTCATTAGGAATTTGTTAACATTGGACTTGAACACATCCAAGTTGCAGTCCGGTGCGAAGCAGGCAGACGGAACAGAGTTCCACAGGCGTGCAGTTCTAAGAAAGAAGCTCTGTTCATGGAATCCGCCTTTTGATTTAGGCACAGATATAGAGTGGGGGAAATTTTTCACAGTGGATTCAGCAAGACGGGTGTTTTTCGTGAAAGATTGGTGAGGGGGGACCAGAGATTGGAGTTCAGACAAGCACCTGCCATGAAAATAACGATAAAACAAGGATAGGCTCGCAATGTCTCTTTTGTGGGAAAGAGGTTGCAGGGTAGAGAAAAGGGCATCCCCCACTAAGCCAGGAAGTCTATTGTGTACTCTGTCAAGGCAGGATAGGCTGTTTTTAGCAGCTCCTGCCCATATATGGCAACAGCACTCCATCCTTGGACGTACTTGGCTGTTGGGAAGCATTTTCCCTTTCTGCTAAATTATTGAATATGATTGCATTTGTGTTCATGTTTGCATTAGATACTTATTCCTATTAATCGCTGTGTATTGAATGAATACCATAATACTTAGTGTGCTGCACATTTTTAGACCCAAAATTTGCTGAATAGTTTGCTAGAGATCGCAAAGGTTAAATCTTTTGAACTTTGACCCCTTGGTAGCCAAATTTTCGGCTGAATCCTGATTAAAAAGCTTGCCACTATGTCTGAATACACTGGATGTAAAATTTCAAATGCTAGACCAAAAATTGGCTGAGAGGTCAAATATTTTTTTAACTTTGACCCCAATTTTGACCCCTTAACATTTATTGTTTTGGGCTCAAATCAAGTAAAAAGTTTGATCCATGGGGTTTGTATTACTGTACACATAGATTCGAAAAAGTTGTCAAAAAACAAATATATAACAAATAAATGTTATCAAAGGCAAGATAAGTTACTTTTTTACCTAACTGGATATATTTTTTGTGTTTTTATTCAATGTAACATATTTATTCAGCTCGAAAAACATAGTGTTTACCGATGTATTCGAAAATTCAAGATGGCGTCTTATTCTCTCTTTAACACGGTAAGTGTGGGAAAAGATGTTATAAATAAAAAACCGGATAAAATACTGTTAAAAACTCGCTCAATATATGTTACCGTGACATAGGTTGACATATATTCAGCGGGTTTTTAATAGTATTTTGTATAGTTTTTTATTTATAACACCTTTTTCCATACTTACGGTGTTAAAGAGGGTGTGAGACGCCATCTTGAATTTTCGAATACATCGGTAAACACTGTATGTTTTTCGAGCTGAATAAATATGTTACATTGAATAAAAACACAAAAAATATATCCAGTTAGGTAGAAAAGTAACTTATCTTGCCTTTGATAACATTTATTTGTTATATATTTGTTTTTTGACAACTTTTTCGAATCTATGTGTACAGTAATACAAACCCGATCCATGTCTAAGGAACCCACATCTAAAATTTCAAGTGTTTAGACCCAAAATTGGCGGAGGAGTTTGGTAGAGTTTTGAAAGGTCAAATCGTTGAACTTTGAACCCTTGACAGCCCAATTTCTGGCCAAAAACCAATTAAAACGATTTTCCCAAATATCAATAACTCTTATGTCAAATCTCGAGTCTGTAGACTGAAAATTGACAGTAATTTGGTAGGGAAATGGACACAGACAGACAGACACACAGAGACAATTTCACTTAGTATATATATATATATATATAACATGGATACCCAGCATTGCTAGGGTTGACATGAAGTTCGGTGTCACCACACCTGCTATACTAAGAATATTGAGCAGATTTTCATTATTATGTCAACTCTATCGTTACCCAACAAAAATAAAAGAATGGATGAAAACACGAAAATGTAACTCCGTGGAAAAAAAGAAGTATGTGACAAACTCCTCACTAGATATATCGGCAGAAGGTATATGAAGAGAAGCTATTCTCCAGATATTGAGCACCTTTTTACGACTATATTCCAGTTTAAGCAAATTTCTTTTATACTACCTCAGTCTAGAAAGATTTGTAATTACGATCTGTTGCAATGAAAACAAACTCTAAATAATTCAGTTTCAAAAATACCAAAATAGAATTTGAGTTAACTGAATGTTTGTTATAAAAATGAGTTATGACTTATTGCGTTATTAAAAGAAAAAAAAATTAGTTATGATGCCAAAAAAATGTGAAGAAAAACAACTGGTAAAAAAACTTAAATGAAAGTTTTTTGTTTTAAATAAAGAATCGTAGGTGAATTGAATTGTTTGTTTATTTTAAAATAAAAATTCACTGGACCACAACGTTAATTGCGAAATCATGGAAATTATTTTATTTAAACTAATTAAAAAATAATGCTTGAAAGCTTTTAGTCGAAAAAGAAAACAGAAACAAAAACGTTCGTGTCCAAGGGAAATTACTCAAACCGATTTTATAAAAAAATTGATATTGATAAAAATAAATTAAATTAAGTATGTTATCAATATTAATCAAATTTAAATAATAAACTTAAATAGAACACTTAAAATAATTCTCTCACTATAAACAATAACTAATACACAGCTATTTAATGAAGTCGATTTTCCTTCATGTAATATGCAAATGACGTCACCTCTTTAATCTTATATTTTGCAATAATCATAGTATATATAGGAATGAATAATATGATAAAGTAATGAATTTTTGTATATATTAATCAACTTGTGAACAAACAAACAAACAAACAGACAGGTATACATATATATATATATATATATATATACATATATATAAAAGATGGCCAGTTTTATGAAAAAAGGTTATTTTCAAGTTTCATTGGCACACCAGAAACGACACCAAAATCTTTTCAAAAACTAAGCCATTCGGGGTTTTGCTATCAAAGATTTTTGAAGGAATCACAGAGGGTTTCATAAGAATACTAAGAATCTAAGTCATATTTTTTTTTAATTTCTGAAGAATCAAGTTTAAATATTGGAAAAATTAAAAAAATATGAAGTCAGAATTTTGGAATCGTCAGAGTTGGACATTATACCTTCTAATTCTGTAACTGTGGTGCTATTACTATCAAACAAACTTATCAAATATTTGTTCAGAATTTAATATGATTTCCCAACATTTGGACTAATAAAAGGAAAGCAACAAAATTGGCATGTTTGACATAATGGTGAGTGTTCACAGGGTACCAAAATCTCAATGAAAGTTGATGCCTCTTTGTTCAGCACCCAGAATTATAAGGCGAGGATCGATTGGAACAATCCAGAAAACCAAGGTTCTGCCTTACCCTACCATGTTTTGTCTGTTGGAATCATGAAAACTATCTGATCATCCTAGGGGTGATAGATGACAAGTGTTGGTAGTTTGTTTAAAGTGAAGCTGGTTTACACAGAGCCAGCCTCACTCCCTCGTCTCAACCAGTAGAAGCACAGACTAAAGACAGCTGGAAACGGGGTGTGATGCAGGAGCTACCAGAAGTGGTAATGTTTTCCAACATACAGAGCCTTGTATTACCAAATGGTCACCTATCTGAAAATGGTCAGGCTCATCGTTGCTTAATTTTGGTGATCTAATGAGAACTGGTGTGTCAATGTGATTATGCTGTATTTCCTACTCTACATGTAGTAATCAATAGGGCTATGACAACAGCATATTATTTTCATTGTTTTTACTCTTGCGTATATATCCGACACAGACACAATCAACCGAGGATCACATCACTCTACATAAAAACATATAAGATATCAATGGATATATACGTGAGAATCAAAACAAGGAAAAGAATATGCTATTGTCATAGCCCTAGTAATCAATCCATTTTCATTTTAAGAGAAAAGATCGATAAAAAATATGATGTAAGGACTATTTTTTTTTTTTTTTGCTTTTCTTTTTAATATGAGAATAGAAAATAATAAATCTCTGAAATGTATTAGTTTTTATTTTAGCAAAGAATATTTTCAAATAAGAAAATAGAAATGTCATGAATTTTACTTTGAAATTTATGAGGCAATACATGCATTTGCATCTAATAAACATCTTATATGTGCCACAAACATTACATTCTAAACCGTAACATTTTAATAGTCTGTTTAAAAAAGAAACAAAACTAGTATTTCAAAAAGGTTAGGTGTTATATTTATGTTGTAAACAAAACTATTCGAGCAAAATGTAAAATAAATGCATAAAAATGTAGTGAAATTTAAAAAGAAAGTCTTCACCAATTTCGCATTAGCTAAAGTTAAATTGTACAATATTCTTTTTATTATTTTAAACATGTAAATGGGTCTAATTATCTTGTTTGTAAATTTCCTAGTTCATATGTGTCTTGATATGTTGGGTTAGGAAAATCAACATTCATGGATTTATGGTTAATTTTGTGTTGCTACCATTTAAAGATTATTACAGTTTTTATTGAATTAAAAAAAAATCTTTAAAAAAAATAAAAAAGCGAAGTATTCTATGAAAAATCTTACATCAGTTAATATTGTATGAAAAGCATGTATCAATTAATACAACGTTAATTACTGTTTTAAAATTCATAATTAAAAAAAAATATCCGTAACATAACAATAAATACATAAATTATTAATTTGTTAAAATTTTTGGTACTTCTGCCGTTAAAAAGCCTGTTTTTCTGTGAGTCTTGCTCAGACAACGAAAATCACCATATTATACCGAGCTAATGGAAGTCAATAATAAAAAAAAGAAAAAAAAAGAAAAAGAAAGAAACAACCTACCATAATAATTTGGAAAATTTTCATGTTTTATTAATTTTTTTATGCTAACCGTGTTTTTTTTTTTTTTAGGGGGGGGGTGATAAGTTTTGTTTCTTTGAATTAGTGAACAAATATATTTTATGTTTTGTTTTTGTATGGAAAGTTATTTTTTCTTTTTTATGACCTGCCCCAGCGTAGTATAAACACCCTCAACCTTCCCATGTTAAGAACGGCTTTCAAGGGTCAAGGTGTTTATTCCAAAAGCCGTTCTAGGCATAAGCAGGCTGGAGGTATTTATTCCGAAAGGCATTCTTGGCATGGGAAGGTTGGGAGTGTTTATTCCAAAAGGCGTTCTTGACATGGGAAGATTGGAGGTGTTTATACTATGCTGACACAATGATACACTGCACTTTCTTTTCTTTTCCTTTTAAACTGTTTCCTTTCTTTTTTTTATTCCAATTTTTACCGTCTGCTAGCTCACATGTCTTTTTGCTCACTCAGTATAATTGGCAATTTCCGTCGTTTGCTGGATGTTGCCCAGTGAGGCTCACGGAAAAACAAACTTTAAATTGCAGAATTATCAAATTTTGTATTGAGGCCCAACATCAATAACATATCTGGATGATACCTGCAAACTATGAAATTACCCATAGTTTCCTCTATCAAAACTTTTGTCCAAAGACTGCACAATTTTATCCTGAAATCAAGGGGTAGTAGCTGTTGTCTTAAGTGAGCTTCTTAATTTGTGCAAAAACAAAATTTAAAAACAAAATTTAAAAACAAAAAGCATCTTTTATAATAGCAATGTCAATTTTTAGTCAAAATTTTATTGTGTGTCTGGTTAATCCTAAATGTTGAATTCAAAAGAAATAATTCAATTCCTCATGACATTATATAATCACAGAAGTTAGGTATAGATGATAATAGTTTTGCATGTGATATTTCTAAGTAACTTTGGGATAACAGTACAAAACGTTTACTCTGTGGTCATTTGAGATTAAAAAAAAAAAACTTAGATTACTTCTGATAGGTCAATTATGGGTCAATTTGATCATGAGACTTTGTTGTTATCCATATTTTTTTGCTTTATTGCAAAGGATTAGAATCCACCCCTACTTTATCGTTCTCTTTTCCATATTGTAGCCAGAAGGTGTCTGTTTATTTCAGTGTTTACTATTAAAAGGTGAAAACAAATTCCTCTGCACCTCTAATCCCTTTTGCTACACACTATTGTTCAGTTAACGCGAGGTTGTATTTAGCCCTTGGGTCAGCTTGCCTCTAATGTTTATATTCCTTTTAATGAAAAGGATAAGGTGCACCTGCGTGTGTTCTTTCACCTGACAATCATGTAGATGCTCATAGTCTGGCCAACTCAATCCAAAATCTCCCTCTCCCTTTTTTTTGTTGTCATTTATCATTACTGCTGCTGCTGTTGTTTCCAGTCTTATTGTTGTTGTCCCCTGCTTAGAGTTGTCATTCTGGGCTGTATAGGAATGAGCCCCGGTTTTATACAATGGGAACTTGCTTGGGTCACTTTGATAAAATCCGTCCTGAATCCGCGGACAACAAATGTCAGGCCTTTACAGAAACTGATGGATCTATTTACGATTGCAATACTTATGAGTCTATTGATGGCAATGTTAATGGCTACCTGGTAGAGGAAAAAAGCAATGAGGGAGATGATGACTATGAAGAAGATGACGACTACGATGAAGTCGGTAGGTCAGACAATATATGCAACTGGTGGTTGTTTTTCCATTTTTAAAAGTGGAATGCAATCAAATGTTGAATGAATGATATTTTATTAGTTTTTTAAAAATTTTAGTCGATAAAACTTTGAGTTTTAAATATGAATTCAGTAATACTAGTGAAAGAAAAATTAAAAATGTATTTTGGTAAATTATTTGAGAAAATATTAAACAGAATTTATGACTTATGCAATGGTTAACCTTTTTTTATATATTGTTAAAAAAAGGTGAAATGGCCATGAGTCATGGGAAATAAATGGAGGCTGGAAGTTTCTATAAACCACTTAAAAAAAATATCTGTTGAATTTCTATTAAATAATGTTGGTTTTTTTAATAATGACTTTGAACTTTCTGATAACATTCATTGCACCTTGTATTTCTAATATTCTTATTAATATCACATTTTACAAATTGATAATACATTATATTTAGATGGTGACTTCTAAATAAATATACTCATGTATTTCTTTGAACTTTACTCTTATGTATTTTGTTATACAATAGATTATAACCAAAGTTTACATAGAAAAAAATATTTCTAGTTATTCAATGGAAAAATAATAGTAATACAATAATGGTAAAAAACAATCGATTTAATATAACGTTAAAATTGGCAGAAGATATTTTTGTTAATCTTTGAAATCTATTGTAGATTGCTTATATTTTTTAGCACAACATATAATTGCACCTTTAATTGTAAATTACTTGTTCCATATATCTTGTTGGACTCGGGAATCTTTCTGTCAAACTGGAATTTGCACAAAATTTATTTAATCCGCAAGGTTAGCATGTTCTCTTTCCATCAGCCATGACTGAAAAATTCGTAATTGTATTTTGTTTTTTTTTTGTACTAAGGATTGAACTTTCAACCTCCAGAAGTGTAACTTTACAACTGAATTTTACCAAATATTTTATTCACTATGCCATAGCTCCTTGCGAACATACAAAAATATAAAAAGAGGTATATAAATGTTTTGTATAAATAGGCAACAGTATGGTATATATTCATAGAAGAAATTCACTTTTTCAAATTAATCTATGCTGATGAAGAGACAAATGAAAATTTAAGAAATATATAAAAAATCTATTTGTTTTAGAAATGATCATATGCTAAAAATTCTTGAAACTGATAAAAAATGTCATAATTTTTTGTTTATTTCAATATATATATAAATTTTCTTTATCGACCTAATATTTCACCATATCTACTATTCATGAAATGAAGAAATGAAGGCGAAAATTGATAAGTTATCAAATTAGTTTTTTAATTCATTTGTGTTTGCTGATTGCATAGATAAAATGAAATGTGTGACACTGATAACGTTTGATTTTTTGCTCACACAATTTTTTCTTCTTCTCACTTTTATTTTGCCTTGACCTGCTTTCTCATTTATTGTCAATCTTACATCATTAAAACTTCTCCCCTACCATTTGTCTGTCATGATTTTCAACTTTGACCTTCCTATCGTTTCCATGTTAAATCATTTGCATAAATCATTAATTTTTATGCGTTCAATTCCTTACTTCTTAATCCTCTCATAATATTCATCATCATTCAACTGACAATCCATCCATCTCATTAAACCTTATACTCGATTGGCGTTTAACCTTGATAAATAATGACTCGTATAAAAAAGCCTATTTTTTTTAATTGTTATACCAAGTATTAGGTGTCTAATTGATTTCAAAAACATTTCTGCAACATTTTTGTTTTAAAATCCTAGAAGGCACAAAGAGAACATCTTGTTCACTTTTGCTCCAAACACTCAAACCTTTAAAATTTTTATTTTATATTTTTTTGTATTTTTAATTTTCTACTCATAAATACAATGATCAAACCGAAATATAATAAGTAGATTGACTAGAACATATGCAGTTATGAGTGTCTATCTTTAAAACACTACAATCACTTTGAACAGACAGTTGCTACTTTACACATAGTTTTAAGAAAAAAATAGCAACTGTAATTTCAATACAAATGTGTTCTTGCATACACGAGCCCCAAGAGACTACTCGGATCGTTCAGCACGTCTCTCTATCTATCATCCGACACAATCTCTTGACCATTATAATAATTGTCCTGCAACATCTGTCTAGAAGAAACATTATTGATAAAATAAAAGAAAATTTATTGTATTGTTTTTAAATTGTATTTAAACATTTTTTTGCAATATGCATCTGGGGGGTGGACAAACGAATGTATAATTTAATTCTCTGCATGGTGAAAACTCTAGCATGATTAATGTTATACCCATGAATGATGATAAAAAAATGAAAATTTCTCATCTTCACTTTTTAACATCATCTCTTCAATCCAAAATATTCTTGACTAATTTGATTCCAGAATTATTTTTTTAAATTTCATTTAAAAAAAAAATGGATTAACATAAAATGTCTTATTTCATCCCATGTTTTTCTTGGCGTTCGCTGCCAACTGACCCTGCTATCCCACTGTTCTACTTTTTCTAACTTGAGAACATTCTTTCAATGTGACCAAATCAACTGTTCTGCACAAATCTTTCTATAATGCCCAGATTTAATCTTCCTTCGATTTCTATTAATATATATATATATATATATATATATATATATATATAATATCTGACACCCATTTATAAGATACTAGAGGGGGGTACCTGGCGATGCCCGGGTGTTTTGAGGTGTGTGTGGTTTTGGGTAAATCAAAACTCCGGGGATGGGTGGGGGTTAAAATAATAAAAAAAAAAGTTTTGGGAGGTGAGTATGAGGATTGAACCCGAACCCTTGGGGCAAAGTTGGAAATGAAAGTGTGAAAAAAGACATACAACGTTAACCACTGGCCCAAGGAGACATACAAGAGAAATATGTTTGAATTTATTTATTTAACTATTGACAGGTGGCAGCAATAAAAGTTAACTCTGCTGCTTCTATTTGACCTAATTATTGAGGTCAAATAGAAGTCACACAGTTAACTTGGGTTTGTTTACTCAACTTTGTTTTTTTCCCCCCAAGATGTTGGAGAGGGGGCCCCATTGTCCAGATTGAATAGCAATTGTCTGATATGAAAGGAGTTTGGCCCCACATTGATCAAAGTTGATTGCTTCTGGACGTTTCCCGGCGCGATGCCGAGAACAATGGTTAGCCTTTGAATTAGTTTCGCTTTTTATACGAAAAAGCTGAACGAACACAAGACGGGATGAAATAGCAATAATTTTGTAAAAATCGATGCAAATAAATCTGTACGCTACACACGTTCTCAAATCCTAGATATTATTATCTACGGCCTATATAAATACTTCTAAGCGATTTCTCCCCCCCCCCCCCCCCCCGGACAGGTGCGAGAAAAGCCTTTGCGAGACATACACGAAATGGTCACACACACATTTTGCCTTATATATATATATATATATATATATATATATATATAGAAGATGAAAATATCTCTGTAATCTGTTAAAAAAAACGTACACCTCCATCAAATTAAGTCTGAAAATTTCTTATTCAATTCAAGTATCAAAACTCATGTTCTTGCAATTTCTTTTTAGGTGGAATCCATTTGTTTATTTTCTTTTGTGAACAAATGTAGTACAATGTTTTTAAGTTATCAACAAAACATAACTTGAGTTGACCAATCGCCAGAAAATGTGCAACTACTTTTTAACTTGTTCACAAAAGATCTTCCTTGCACCGTCAATCAACATTGTTACAAAATTAACAAAAATGTTTTGATTGTAAAAAGTAGAATCAAGCAAGAAACGATCCGTGGCATAGTAGCAAACAAGCAATTATGAAAATAACAATAGAGTAGGGACAGGCTTGCAATGTCTCTTCTGTGGGGGGGGGGGTTGCAGGGAAGAAAAAAGTGGCATCTCTTATTACCCCTGACAAACCCGACAAACAGCTAAATCCCACCCCTTCACAGTAGAGATTCCTAGGTGTAAGAAAGCTTTCTACTCCAATAGTTTCTTCCCCAGAACTGCTAGGCTTTGGAACTCCCTTTCGGGATTCTGCTTTCCCAACTGTACTGACATGCAGAAATTCAAGTGTAATGTGAACAGACATCTTGCCAATCATCTCCCTTCATAATACCCCTGCAACTTATGCCCCTGATAGTAGCCCCCTGCTTCAAAGTGGCATTGTACTTTGTTTGGAGTGAAAATTGAATTAAAAAAAAAAATTAGGTTTCGAAGCCGATTTTGAATTCTGTCAAGGCAGAATAAGAGTCCTAATTTCTCCAGTGTTAAGAATGTGAAACGCTCATCAAAGGTTATAACAGCTCCTTGTTGTGACTGTGGAAGTAAACTTTTACTTTTTCAGTTGTTTATCTGTTTACAATATCATTGTTAAAATATGAAATAATTTGACATTGTGTAAGAAGAGTCAAATTAATATTCATCTCTATTCGCTCATCCACTTTTCAGAAACAGAAAATCTCAGTTAAGATTTTATTTTACTGTTTTCCCATTTTTTAGTTTAGCGGTAAAAGTTCCGTTTAAATCAGAGTTTTGCAACAAATAAGTTTCTCATGGTAGCATAAAATCTAAAATGACAAAATTAAAAGGTTTTTGGTTCCTCGACCAAAGGGGGATGGACCTGTAAATTCACCCATGTCCGTACATCCGTTCATCTGTCTGCACTACTACGTCTCAGAATTTTTTGAAATTTTGCACAAACATTAAACATGATATAAGTAAAAACTTAACTGAACGGATTTTCCGGGAAAACTCTGCCCCCCCCCCTCCCTAGAGGTGCCTTTCAGGTTAAAATGGCTAAAATTGACACTTTTGTGTTTATTAAAAAAAATTGATGCCTTGGATTTTTAGAAAACTTTCTACTAACTTATTTCTATATAATTTTGCTTGTTTATACTTTCATGATTCATGATAACTCTTGGGTGGGCTCTTTTAGGGCTAATAAAAACACTCCATTTTGGAGACTATTTTACCATATTTGTTCAAAATTTTCTGTGTATGTCTATTAAACAGTTTTGCATGGTGCTGAACTCAAATATAAATGTTAAGGCCTTGGGGACTTCTGGGGCTAAATGAGGGTGTGTGTGTGCAGATGATGGACTAAGTCATTTCTTTTTTTGCATGGTGCAGAACTCAAATTTACATATGTTAAGGCCTAAAATTACACCGTTTGTTCATTTTCATCAGGATTTGACATCCCCTGGGGACTTCTTGGGCTAAATGAGGGGGTGGGGGGGGGGAGGGCAAATGCTGAACTTTTTTTTATGCCTCCTTCACTGTGCACTCACGAGGGACCATGCATGCTTCATTTTTCAGTAGAAAATTTATGATTTATCTTTAAAATTTTATACAAAACCGTTTAATTTATATTTATGTGTCTTTCCTGTCTATTCATTATTAGGTTTATATAAGCTATTTGCTTGCTTTAAGAATTTTACTGATGTTGTTTGTTCAAATGTTTTTACCATATGTTAAAAGTAAATGACTATCCTGTGTTGTCTGTGTGTCTTTTTATTTTTGTTTGGTTTATAAATTTTAATATGTCTTTTTAAAACCTATTTTTAAAAATATTTTTCTTTTGATTATGAATCTCACATTTTGAATGTGTGTTTTGTATTTCTAGTCATATTTACTGTGTGTTGATTTCGGATGAACTGTTTTGGATGGAGTACTGCTGCCACATCTAGGCTGAATCTGCTAAAAGCAGCCTATCCTGCCTTGACAAAGTACAAAATAGACTTTGTGGCTTAGTGGGGGATGCCCATTTCTCTTCCCTGCAACCTCTCTCCCACAGAAGAGACGTTGCAAGCCTGTTTTTGTTTTATCGTTATTTCCATGGCAAGTGCTTGTCTTAGCTCCAATCTCTTGTCCCCCCCTCGCCAATCTTTCACGAAAAACACCCATCTAGTTGAAACCACTGTCAATAATTTTCCCCACTCCTTATCTATGCCGAAATCAAAACGTAGATTCCATGAACAAAGCTTCTTTCTTAGAAATGTACGCCTGTGGAACTCTCTTCCGTTTGCCTGTTTCCCATCTGACTACAACTTGTATGTCTTCAAGTCCAACATAAACAAATTTCTGATGAACCACCCTCTTAAGACACTTTATCAAATCTCCAATACTAATGATTATTATGATACTATCCCATTGATTACTGTACACGCAATAACCCTTATCCCTGAGTGGCTTCTGAGCCTTGATAAGTGGTGACCACCATGTAAAAAAAACAAAAAAACAAAAAAAAAGACCCGAAGTGAGTGCATTTTGGTAGATTTTTATGCAATCTTTTAACGAGATTTTTTAGTACTTTGTTTTTGCATTTTTGATTTTATAAATATTTAATTAATAGTAAATAACAAGAATTCTGTCATATTGTCTAAAGAATAACACACACACAAACACACATGTTCACACAAGATTCTTTTAATATAGCTATGCAACATCATCTGATGATTGTCATTTATTTTTCTGATGACTTAGAATGTCTCTAGTATAGACTGTTGATCTTTTCATAGTGTTCATCCTGTTACCAATATGACTGAGAGGTAAAGAAGTAAACCGCCGTTTTCCTATCTATGCGTTATCAAAAACTTTTTTATGGAAATCCCTCCAGACAAGGCATGAAGCCACTAGATATAAGGAGCTAAAAAAACTGGCCATTGATAAATATTATATGGATAGATTCCAACCCCAAAAACAATTCTTCCTCCTTTGTCAGACATCACTTAGGGAACGTGAGGACTAAATAACAAAATAAGGGAAGTGAGTTATAAAGCTGTTGACAGTAAACCCAAGATCCACTTTCTACTCTCTGTAATCTCGTTGACTGCAGTTACTGAATAACCGACAAATCTAAATCTTTGCCAAATGTATTTTACAACACTTTTTCTAAATGAAAGAAGATAAAGTATGTTATGTAGTCATTCAATTTGCACATTTCGCAATGAAAATGTGATTTTAAACTGACGATCAGATTTAGTTTTTTTTTTTTTTTTTTTAAACAAATGAAACACAGAAAGTGATCACCCCTCCTCCTCCTCCTCCTCCTCTCAATGCCTGTTTGCATGTGTTGCTGGTTACAATACCGACCATGATATTTAGCCAAGCAAATGGAAAAGCAGCTGCTGTGTTAACACCTGTGCTAAGAAATGAGTCAATTAGATTATCTTAAACTAATTGTATTTGCTTGGGTGGACGGCACAGAGGAAAATAAAATATATTCGTGTACAATTCAATTGCAATTTAGTATTGCACTCGCTGAAATGCATGTAGAATATTTAGTTTTTATTTTTTGTTTTACATGGGAGTCATCACTTATCAAGACCCAAGGCCACTAGAGGATAAGGGTTAATGAGTGTACAGTAGTCACTGAGACAACAGCATAATAATAATAGTTAGTGGTGGAAATGGGGAAGAAATAGATTATTTAGGGAGGAGGCTGCTCAACAAGAACTTGTTTTACATTTGAATTGAAGACAACCATATTGTAGTCAGCTGGAAAGCATGCCAAGGGAACAGGCGAGCAGTTCTAGGAAAGAAGCTTTGTTCATGGAATTTGCGTTTAGATTTAGGCACAGATAATGAGGGGGAGAGTATTGATGTTTTTTAGCAGTTTTGCTATTTACTTTGTTTGCATATTGACTTATTTTTGGGGTTTGCGTTGTTCAGTAGACTTGTATATCTGTCACAAATGAAAAAGATATGAACCATTAAATCACCCATTTAAGTGAGGATTAAATTGTTTAAATCAAGAAAAAATGAGTTTGCAAACCCAGTTAAATATACAAAATAAAGACGCACTCCAAAATTATCTTCTTTCTGCTCTTTCTTCGTTTGTAATTGTAGTTTGTATAATTAATCATTCCAATTGTTTTGTGTAAAGAATAATTAATCATTGAAAATAAGTAGTGTATTTTGGTATTAAATAATCCCACCTAAAGGATATATACTTATTTATTTAAAATAAAATGGAAAGAGAAAAGATTAAATGTCTCCAAACAATTTGTGAGATTGACTTATTTGGAGAAATTTAAATTTTCCTTTTTGCTTTTTAAACGTTTTTACTTCACTTTTATGTATATATATATATATATATATATATATATATATATATATATATATATATATATATATATAGGTGTCCGTAAAGTTACTATACAGTCTTATTGTTTTATTGTATTATATTTGTATTAATAGTTAAAGTGTTGAAGATCTTCGACAATTTGTTATTGATGCATTTGCCAACCTTGATCGTGACTTGTGCACCAAAGTTTGTCAGAGTGTGGTGTCACGTTGTCAAGAATGTATTGGAGCTGAAGGACTCCAATTTGAATATTTGTCATAGAAATTGTTTGCCTTGATTGTTACAGTCTTTTCGGATGTAACGTGTATTTTCTGAGATTTTTATAAACATAAAGGTGTTATTTCTTTTTATTTCTTTTGTTACAAATAAATATTTTAATACAATATCTTACTGTACTGTTAATATATTACAGGGTGTCTGTATAGTAACTCTATATTATGTATATTAAATTGTTAGGTGTAAATAGAAATTAAAAAAAATTTTTTTTCAAGACTTTGTTCAGTCAAGTTTTTTTTGTTGTGGAGAGTTCCACAGAAATTTTATTTATATATATATTTTTTTAAAGAAAATATGTAAAAATATGTTTACGAAAAGCGTAAATTGTTAGGTGAAAGTACAGAAAAAATTTTTTTTTTTCTTCAAGAAATAATATTTAATCTTAATATTTTATCTTATTTTTTTTACGGCTCTTCATTGTCGACGGAAGAACTTTCTCGAGATGAGGATATTTCCTTAGGAATCTTTTATTTTGGTTGACTGTTGAACGGCCATTGACAGCAAAGAGGGAGGGAGATGGGGTAGAGGAAATGAAAGGAAGCTCCCCAAGAACCTGGTAGCTTTCAGAAATGTGATTTATGATGGAGACAAAAGGATCGTTTCGAATTTTTGTCTCCACATAAATTCAAGTAAATATGTACCCAGAAGCTCCCGGTTGGTCCCGCATTCTTGCTTGTTTCGTTGTTTTGCTTCTTTCCCACATCCTATCGACGTGGTTCGTTGTTGCCTTCGTCACAGGGTCTACAAAATGCATACTATGATTCACTGTCAGGTGGTCCTACTTTGTTATAAGATCTTCCAACAATCGGATATACGACTGTAGTCCCCGGCAGAATATATTTGTTTATTATTGAAAGGAGGGTTTCGGTGTTGCAATTTGGTACGGTCACCAAAAAACTCTCCTTGTCAGTGATGTAAATAAAAAATAAAAAGTCTATTTAGCGTTTCAACATTTGAACAACGCTCGGCTAAAACCGATGATTGCCGATCTCGCCTGATCCATACATGACGGAAATTCTTGAGAATCTGGGTCAAATTATGCAAGAGTACCTAAATAAACTAGATTTGATATTTGGACCATTTTATAAGAGACTAGCGGGAGGGGTACCTGGCATTGCCCGGGTGTTTGTAGGCGTATGGGGGGGGGTAAGTAATAACCCTGTTTAAATATTATAAAAAAAAAAACGATGTTAAAAAAATCGGAAAAACCAAAACAAAAAAACGGGGGAAAAAAAAAAAAAAACGGGAAAAAAATGGCATAAATAACCCTGTCGGATCGAACCTGCAATCTTAAAATAACAACGCTGTGTGTATGGGGGGGGAACTAAAGAATAAGCGAAGTAATAAACCTGTTTAAAAAAACGTTGCCCGGGTGTTTAAAGGTGTAAAAGAAAAAAAGAAGTTTTGGTCGGGAGGCAGGATTGAAACCGGAAGCCTTGACGTGGAGGTGGAAACAAAAGCCAACCACTTAACCGTCTTGGCCAGGAGTGAGAGAAATTTATAAAGCGAGTGAAAGAGCTTTGATTGACAGGAAGACGCTAAATGAGGTCATTGCGGGATCATTATGATGACGTGGCAGTATTTTTAGTTTTCACTTCCCCAAAATGATGGGGGGGGGGAAGCAGCTCCCCATTTAAAGAGGGTTGTCCAAATCCAATAGCAATTGTCTGATATAAGGAGAAACTCCACATTGATCAAAAGCTAATTGCTTTCTGGACGTTTCGGCGTGAAAGCCGAGAACACGAACCGTTTGAATTTAGTTTCAATGTATTTATACTAAAAAGCCAAACAAACAGGCGATGCAGCGAAATAGTGCGAATCTTATAAAAGTCGATGTAAATAAATCTAGACACGACGCGCGTTTGCAAATCGTAGATATTATTATTTAGACGTTCTAAGACATAGTAACCCTGTCGAAAATGCCAGCGAAAAAAAGCCTTTTTGAGACATACATAAAATGATCACATTTTGCCTTTTATATATATATAGACTAGCGGGGGGGGGTACCCGGCGTTGCCCGGGTGTTTAGAGGTGTGTGTGCTTGGGCGGGGGGGGGGGTAAATAAAAACAAAAGAATAAGTTAAGTAATCATCCTGTTTAAATATTATAAAAAAGTGTTAAAACTTAAAAAAAATCGAAAAAAAAACAAAAAAGCCTAACCTAAGGCAAGTGAACGATGTTAAAATATCTTAAAATCAGAAAAACAAAAATGAAAACGCGAATGTGATAGAACCCCCCCCCCCAGAAAAACGAAGGTTAAAACTTCTTTAAAAAATCTGAAAAAAACCCCCAAAAAACATAGAAATTAAAAAATAGCTTAAATAACCCTGTTTCAATATTTAACCTTTAAAAAGCGAAAAAAAAAAAAAAAAACATCTCACACCACGATTCGAACTCACAATCTTTAGATAAAGTTTGCAAAAAACCTGACACGTTACCCACTCTGCCAACAAAGAGCAACTGAAACATGTTTGAATTTATTTAAGTATTAAAAACAGAATTGACACGTGGCCGCTACTTTTTTTATTTTTTTTATTACATTTTCACCCCAAACAAGGCACATTGCCACTTTAATGTAGGGGGCTACTATCAGGGGAAACATCTACTGGGGTACTATGTAGGGATTAGGGCAGCGAGATGTTGGTTCACGTTGCACTTGAACTTATGCATGTCAGTACAGTTGGGGAAGCAGTGACCTGGAATGGAATTCCAAAGTCTAGCAGTTCTGGGGAAGAAACTACTGGAGTAGAAAGATCTTTTACATCTAGGGATCTCTACAGTGTGGGGGTGGGATTTTGTAGCTTGTCGGGTCTGTCGAGGGTGTTCACGTCGTGGGGGCACAAGTGCTTGCAGTTCTTCAGAGCATTCACCATTATAATACTTGTAGAACAGGCAGAGGGATGCAACGTTTCGACGATGGGACAGAGGCTGAAGTTTTGATGCCAGTTTAGGGCCTATCAGATTTGCGACTCTCTTTTGAACCCTGTCAAGGAGCGAGAGACTAGTAGCCGATGCACCGGCCCAAATATGACAGCAATACTCCATACATGGGCGAATAGTGGCCTTATAGAGGTACAGGATACTTTCGGGTGTTAGAAGTTTTCTAGCACGGTAGAGAGAGCCCACCTTCCTCGCAGCGGCCCTGGCAATGCTTTCAATGTAATTGTTCCAGCTCATGTTTCCTGTGAACGTTAGGCCAAGGAGCTTGAAAGACGTACTCTCAGCTAAAGAGTTGTTGGCCATTGCTATAGGTGGTAGAGAAGGTTTCTTGTAATTATTGAATGAAACCAGTTTTGTCTTGGTGGCATTGAACGTTACCATCCATTTTTGTCCCCATTCCACTACTGATTTGAGGTCATCCTCTAGTGTTTCGGCCATTACTTTAGATATATGTTCATTTGTTTTCCTGTCGTGCCTGCTATAGAGTGTGGTGTCATCAGCATATATACCCATCTCAGAGGCAATCTTGTCGGGGAGGTCATTTATGAATATCAGGAACAGCAGAGGACCAAGGATAGATCCCTGGGGCACTCCTGCATTTATATTATATTGTTTAGACGTACGACCGTCGAGGACAACCTGGATTTTTCTCTTATCTAAGAAGGATTTAATTATGTTAAGTATTCTACCAGTGATACCGTAAGATCTAATCTTCCTGAGGAGACCCTCATGCCATACCCTGTCAAAAGCCTTAGATATATCTAGAGCTACCGCTCTGCCCTCTCCCGCTTTGTCCAGTGAATGGTATATGCGTTCAGAGATTACAGTTAGGATGTCTGCCGTGGAACGGGCTTGTCTAAATCCATATTGATGGTCGGTCAGAAGTTTAGCATCTGTAAGGTGCTGGACTAGAGCATGGTTAATTAAGGTCTCAAATATTTTGGCGAAAAGTGGGAGGAGGCTAATAGGGCGATAATTTAATGGGTCAGTTCTTTCGCCAGAATGCTTGAATACTGGTACCACAGAAGCAGTTTTCCAACAGCTCGGAAAGCAAGATTCATTAAGGCATTTGTTGTAGAGTTTGGAGAGAACTGGAGCTACTTCGGCTGAGCACTTTTTTAATAGCACAGCTGGGATGAGGTCGGGTCCACATGCTTTGGAAGTGTCAAGGTTTTTTATGATAGCATGCACCTGAGCAGGGGTGATTTCCAGATGGTCTAGCGTGGCGTCTGTCCGCATAGGAAAGTCAGGTAGGGGGTGGTTTAGAGGGTCCAGTGTAGAGTTGGAGGCAAACCGACTGGCAAGCATGTTAGCCTTCTCGGTTGCTGAGCAAAGAACCTCGTGATTGTTGGTTAGTGGGGGAATTGTTGATTGCCCATTATTTACTACACTGTTGTAGATTTTCCAGAAGTCACGAGTTCCTAATTTTTGTGCTTCGATGCGTTTTTTAGTGGTTTCCGTAAATTCCCTCTTAGCTGTCGCTATTTCTTTCTTAACGTTACTTCTAGCTTCTTTGTACTTTAGTCTGTTTGAACTGGACTTATGTCGGTTAAACCTGCGGAATGCATGCTGCCTTTGAGCAATGGCAGTTGCGCAAGTCGAAGTAAACCATTGGGGAGAGTGGGGCTTGCTATAGAATTTCTGCATGGGAACATGCGCTTCGATTGCAGTTTTGAACCATTCAGTGGTCTCAGTTGCACACTGTTCAGCAGGAAGAGAAAAAATATTTCCCCATGGGGCGTCTCTGATAAGATCTCTGATAGCTTCCCAGTCAGCCTTTTTATAATATCTCGTTGTTTTGAGCACTGGCTCTTCAGTTTTGGGTCTGGAGTTTAGGGCAATTTCAACCATTATTACCGCATGATCAGCGTTCCCAAGTGGGCTGTCGGCTTTCGTTACACAATCATCAGGAACTGTGGTCAAAAACAGATCTAATAGTGATGCGTGTTGCTCTTCCTGATCAGGGAAGCGGGTTGGGAAAGTAACAATTTGCGATAGGGAGTGAGATACAGAGAAGCTATGAGTTGCGCTGCCTGCTGCATCTGTATAAGTAGAGAATCCAAGCCAGTTTTTGTGATGGACATTAAAGTCACCAAATACATGTACTTGGGCGCTAGTGTCGAAGGAGAGTGCTGTGTCTATGCTGTCAGATACTTTGTTTATTATGGTGCAGTCTTGGGTCGAGGGAGAGCGGTAGAGAAAGTAAAAGTAGCTGCGACTTCTATTTGACCTCATTAATGAGGTCAAATAGAAGTCGCAGAGTTAACTTTTGCTGCGGGGGGGGGGCAGCTTTTGGGTTTGTTTACCCAACTTTGACTGTTTGTTTTCCCAAGATATTGGGGAGGGGGAAACCAGCTCCCCATTGTTCAGATTGAATAGCAATTGTCTGATATAAGGAGTTTGGCCCCACATTGATCAAAGCTGATTGTTTCTGGACGTTTCCCGGTGCGATTGCCGGGAACACGCCTTAGCTTTGAATTAGTTTCGATTTTATACAAAAAAGCTGAATGAACACAAGACTGGCTGAAATAGCAATAATTTTGTAAAAGTCGCTGTAAATAAATCTAGACGGGACCCGCGTTCCTAAATTGTAGATATTATTATCTATATAAACAGTTCTAAGCGATTGTAACCCCCCACCCCCGGGACCGTCGGCAAAAACAGCCTTTTCGAGACATACATTATATTACATTTTCACCCCAAACAAGGCAAATTGCCACTTTGGTGTAGGGGGCTACTATCAGGGGCAACAACTACTGGGGTACTATGTAGGGATTTGGGAAGCAAGATGTCATTTCACCTTACACTTGAACTTCTGCACGTCAGTACTGTTGGGGAAGCAGGGACCTGGAATGGAATTCCAGAATCTAGCGGTTGTGGGGAAGAAACTATTGGAGTAAAAAGATCTTTTACATCTAGGGACCTCTACAGTGTGGGGGTGGGATTTAGCAGCCTGTCGGGTTTGTTGAGGGTGCTCACGTCGTGGGGGCACAAGTGATTGCAGTTCGTCAGAGCATTCACCACTAAAGTACTTGTAGAAAAGGCAGAGGGATGCAACATTTCGTCGATGGGACAGAGGCTGAAGCTTAGATGCCAGTTTGTGACTCTCTTTTGAACCTTGTCAAGGAGCGAGAGACTAGTAGCAGATGCACCAGCCCAGATGTGGCAGCAATACTCCATACATGGGCGAATGGTGGCCTTATAGAGGTACAGGATACTTTCGAGTGTTAGTAGTTTTCTAGCACGGTAGAGAGCCCACCTTTCTTGCAGCGGCCCTGGCAATGCCTTCAATGTAATTGTTCCAGCTCATGTTTCCTGTGAACGTTAGGCCAAGGAGTTTGAAAGATGGACTCTCAGATAAAGAGTCATTGGCCATTGCTATGGGTGGTAGAGAGGGTTTCTTGTAATTATTGAATGAAACTAGTTTAGTCTTGGCAGCATTGAACGCGACCAACCACCTTTGTCCCTATTCCACCACAGATTGGAGGTCTTCCTCTAGTGTTTCTGCCATTTCTTTAGAAATGTGTTCATTCGTCTTCCTGTCGTGCCTGCCATAGAGTGTAGTGTCATCAGCATATATACCCATCTCAGAGGCAATTTTGTTGGGGAGGTCATTTATGAATATCAGGAACAATAGAGGTCCAAGGATAGAACCCTGGGGCACCCCCGCATTTATATCATATTGTTTAGATGTACGACCGTCAAGGACAACCTGGATTTTTCTCTTATCTTAGAAGGATTTAATTATGTTAAGTATTCTACCAGTGATACCGTATGATCTGATTTTCCTGAGGAGACCCTCATGCCATACCCTGTCAAAAGCCTTAGATATATCTAGAGCTACCGCTCTGCCCTCTGAATGGTATATACATTCAGAGATCACAGTTAGGATGTCTGCTGTGGAACGGGCTTGTCTAAATCCATATTGTTTGTCAGTCAGTAGTTTAGCATCTGTAAGATGATGGACTAGAGCATGGTTAATTATGGTCTCAAATATTTTGGCAAAAAGTGGGAGGAGGCTAATGGGGCGATAATTTGATGGGTCTGTCCTTTCGCCAGAATTCTTGAATACTGGTACAACAGAAGCAGTTTTCCAACAGCCCGGAAAGCAAGCTTCATTAAAGCATTTGTTGTAGAGTTTGGAGAGAACTGGAGCTACTTCAGCTGAGCACTTTTTTAATAGCACAGCTGGGATAAGATCAGGTCCACATGCTTTTGAAGTGTCAAGGTTTTTTATGATAGCATGCACCTAAGCAGGAGTGGTTTTCAGATTGTCTAGCGTGGCGTCTGTCCGCATAGGAAAGTCAGGTAGGGGGTGGTTGGAAGGGTCCAGTGTGGAGTTTGAGGCAAACCGACTGGCAAGCATGTTAGCCTTGTCAGTTGCGGAGGAGACAACCTCGTGATTGTTGGTTAGTGGGGAATTGTTGATTGCCCATTATTTACTACACTGTTGTAGATTTTCCAGAAGTCTAGAGTTCCTAGTTTTTGTGCTTCGATGCGCTTTTTAGTGGTTTCCGTAAATTCTCTCTTAGCTGTCGCTATTTCTTTCTTAACGTTATTTCTAGCTTCTATATACTTCAGTCTGTTTGAACTGGACTTATGTCGGTTTAACCTATGGTATGCATGCTGCTTTTGAGCAATGACAGTTGCACAAGTCGACGTAAACCATTGGGGAGAGTGGGGCTTACTATAAAATTTCCGCATGGGAACATGTGCTTCGATTGCAGTTTTGAACCAGTCAGTGGTCTCGTTTGCACATTGTTCAGCAGGGAGAGAGAAAATATTTCTCCATGGGGCATCTCTAATTAGTTCTCTGATGGCTTCCCAGTCAGCCTTTTTATAATATCTCGTTGTTTTGAGCACTGGCTCTTCAGTTTTGGGTCTAGAGTTTAGGGCGATTTCAACCATTATCACTGCATGATCAGCGTTCCCGAGTGGGCTGTGGGCCTTCGTTATGCAGTCATCGGGAACTGTGGTCAAAAACAGATCTAGAAGTGATGCGTGTTGTTCTTCCTGGTCAGGGAAACGGATTGGAAATGTAACAATTTGTGATAGGGAGTGAGATATAGTGAAGCTATGAGTTGTGCTGCCCGCTGCATCTGTGTAAGTAGAGAATCCAAGCCAGTTTTTGTGGTGGACATTAAAGTCACCAAATACATGTATTTGTGCGCTAGTGTCGAGGGACAGTGCCGTGTCTATGCTGTCAGATACTTTGGTTATTATGGTGCAGTCCTGAGTCGAGGGAGAGCGGTAGAGAATAAAATGATCACACACATTTTGCCTTATATATATATATATATAGATGGTGTTTGATCAACTGCTGTAAATCAAATGATGTAATATACTGTTTTGTTTTTAAATCCCTGAAACAGTGTTTCATAGTAAACAATTGATGATCACTAAAATAATGTAAGGACTAGTATGACGGAAGCAAACTAATACAGTGATTACTAGAGATTAATTAATTTAATATCAAAATAATTTACAAACAAAGGACTTGGGATTAAAAATTTTTTATCATCTTAAAGGTTGAAAAACTTTCAAGTGCACAGAAAATGCCATAAGAGAACCATTGATTTAACAGATACAACGTATATCACAAAATCACAAAACATTGTATGAATAAAAATGATTTTCATTCTTATATTCAAGAACTATAAAAACTCCATGATTATAAGCAATGGATTTTATAGCAGACACAAGAAGTGACATCTATAAATAATGAAGATAAGGTCACCAGTCTGAACATAAATTATCTTAAAATGAACAAACAAGTTTATTTTTATATTTTTCCTTGCAAATCTATGTGAAACTGCTTAGTACACTTGACCCGCTTTTTAATGACGTCTTTTTATGCAAGACAAAACTGAGTAGAGATATCAAGAAATACAAATAGGTTCACTGCAATCTATATCGTTCTTTAAAATGTTCCAAAGCCCAAAAAACTTACTGTAGATTTTGCATGAAATGGTCCTAGTTTTAAAGGAATAAAGATTAGAACACTCTTAAGTACTTGATGACCTATGCCTCCTTACACTTTATGCTGATACCAACAAGCACTGTTTGACTCTTGAACAATTATTTTTCTTGTGTTCTTTCTGTTCTTGTCTCAAAAATCTGACATTTTTTTCAATGCACAAAATGTTTTTTTCCATTTTTTTTTTTTTTTTTATTCCACTTGATTTGCTTGGAATTCTTGAGAATTTATCCAAAACTTTTCAATCCCTCATCTTTTGCTACTGTTCTTCTATCTGGAGGAGGTTGGAGTTGAATGGTTTTTAAATATTTAACTCTTTTTATTTTGGCATTTTATTTTAATCAAGAATCAAAGTTTCCTTTTTTTCTTTTTATGAAAAAAATGAATAAATGTTGATGAAAAAAATTTATTACTTCAGCTTAAAAAGACTTAATTTATGTCTTCCTTCACTCAAATTGTAAAATTTCAGCCAAATTAATAAAATTTCTTGCTTACTTATGTTGCAAGACATACTCTAGTTAGATGCAAATATAAAAGTAGGCACTCATAATATGCAGTGGCGTGTTTAGCTGTAAGATTTATACAGGCTATATTATGATCATCGGAATTAAAAGCATGTATGTGGTTGCAATTCAAAGATTTTGAGTTCACACATTTCTGTGAAAACTTCCTTGCTTTGAGTAAGCAGGAAAGTGAATTCCAATGGAGAAATAAAGAGTGCAGCAATTAGAGCCATTTGCTTTTTAGTGCTCGTAGGAATCAGTTCCCAAGTAAGTTGCCATGGATTTTTTTTGTGTCCCAAAAAACTGTCAAATATAACTTGATCACATTTTTGCCCACATATATTGCAAGATGGCAATTTTATGCAGTGGCATGTTTTTCTGATGTGACTTATACACGTTAAGATTATGATCATTGGAATGGGAAGTGTACATGTGGTTACAATTCAGTGAGGTGTGTGTTTAACGAGTTAAACAAATTTCTCTGTAGCACATTGTACTATCCAACTGGATATAGCACTTGCTACATATTCTACCCAAATTTTAGAAAGAATTTTTCTTATTTTTGTTTCCAACTTATCTATTACTTAAAGAATAAATTAATTCATATTAAAAATATAAAATATTTTTTTTTTCTCATTATTTCTATATTTATAAATTTATGAAGCTTCTCGTGTTCTGTATATGTGTTTCTCGTCTTCATGTGACTTCCTATTTTTTTTTTTAAAGTTACTATTAATCCATTTAAATAAAAAATAAAGTAGCATGATAAAAACAAATATTGAAAATCTCATTTTAAAATAATTTAATTTCGATCACCATAATGCATTTTGGTTTCTTAGTAAACAGGTCAGCCAGTTTAATATTTTAATAGTTGAAAAAAGAAATTATTTTTTGATTCTTTGAAATTAAAAAAGAATGTTTGACAGATTTAAACTATTGAATTGAAAGTCATTGGCTTAAAAAAATTTTAATAAAATTCTTGTATATTAAAAGATTGAAGTTTTTTTTTTTTTTTTTTTTTTTTTTTTAAAGCTATTTGTATCCATTGACAGATTAAAACATTACCTTAGTTTTTTTTATAATTTTATAAGTTTGGTTGAATTAGTAATTTAATAGCCAAACAATAATGTAATATATAAATTTTACTTGCAAAAAAAAAAAATGAAAGATAACAGACAACACAGTTTAAAAAGTGAAATGTAAAAGAAAACTTTAAAGATTCCCAGACAACACCAGGAAAGTACAGCTAAATTTTTAATTTTTTTTCTTAGCACAAAATCAACCAAAAATGCTATTGAATTTTTAAGAGGAAATCTACAAAAAAAAAAAAAAAAAAATTGCACAATAATAAGCGTGTTAAAGTGTTGATGGAAGATATCGTCTGCATAACTTTTCAAAGTCTTGCGAAATATTAACTTTCATGATCTTCTGTTAATTTGGGTTGACAAGAAGGGAGATCTGTGTTAAACTGCTTAAGAAGGATTTGCATGTTTTTGTCCATTTTTCTCATCTTCACTCTATTTTAGTTGTTCTATTCTTTGGTCAATTTTAGTTGCTTTTTGTTGTAATTGATGACAAATATTATGAAAGGATTTAAAAGTGCCTTTTGTTGTGATTGATAATTCCACTCGATAAAATCAACAATTCTGTTTTAAATTACCAGAAGATGACTGATTATGGCTAAATACCTGAAAAAGTCGAAGAGTACAAAACCGAAAATGTTGTAAAAATTACACAATCTAAGATGACTAAAATCGTCTGAAACAATATTTCGCATCAGAAATATAAAATAACTAGACTACCCGTGACCCGTTGAGTCAATATGTTATATTAGCTTTGGAATTAATGTATGACCGTGACACTTGTGATGTAAAGAAAATATTTTTTTGTGACATAACAGAAACATTTCTATGAAAGTATATTAAACTGAAAAAAGAATATAGATTTCTATGAGTCGTTCTGTTTATAATTATTAATTTTTGAAAAAAAAAATACTTACAGCGATTGAATTATAAGTGGTTTGCCATACTTATAGGTAAATGTACACTGAACAGATACCGGCACTTGATGGCGAGTGTGGACCCTGCACAAACATTGGTCTATTTAGCCATGAAAAACTTTTTTAGGCCAAAAACAAAAAAGATTTAAGCCAAAGAAAATGCCAAATTGATAAATGGTAGTCACATTTAATTCGCATAGATAAGCAGCGACAACACCAGTGATCTGTCTAAACCAGACGTACACAATTTTTGTAAATTCTTGTAAAGTTAACTAAGAGTTTTTTTTTAAAAAGGATCCTTTTTTACTGGATGTCTTCTGACACATGAATTTTGCACCGAAAAATCTTTGTGTCATGATACTTTAAGAGGCATCTCCTGATGACAAACACTACATTGCATCGTTGATGCAAGTGTTTTTTGTTTTTCGAGGAATTTATGAGAAGAATCAATGTCCTTTGTCCATTTAAATAGTTGCATTAGCATTTTTTATTATGAATGTACAAAAAAATATTTTGTAGAGAAAATAAAATAAAAATAAATTTAAAATGAAATAAAATAAAAAAACAAGCACAAAATACAAGTATGAATGAAATTTACTCAAAGAAAAAAAATCAAAACAGAAAACACGCTCGATTATTTTGAGTTTAAAATCAATTTAGTATTTTCTTTGGCATTTTATTATTATTTTTTATGACCTGAAATAGACCAATGTTTGCGCAGAGTCTATACTCGTCATCAAGTACCCAGATACCATAATACTTAAAGTTAATTCAAATTTTGATATATCTTTTAATTTAATCACAAAAAAAAAACAATTGGGACGCTGCAAACGTACACAGTAAAACAATGTTTTATCGTCGGGTTGATTATGTACGCATGCACACCTGGAAGTTGTAAACCGAGTGTTGGGTTACAACACTCGTTACAAGGTCATTTGAGTTTTATAATTATATAGATTACCAAGGAGCACATACAATATATTTATGGAACCTAAATTCTGCCATTAAAGTGTACAATTTATTAATTTGTGCAAATTTTGATTGGTAAGATCATCCTTCTGTAATCGATATATAATCATGAATGTTGTTCTGTCTGTTCAGTAAGGTTATTTGACCTAACTATGAATGGGGAGGGGGTATTCAAAGAAAACAAAAAATATTTTAATTTCTGATTTGATCTTGTATTAAATTTAAAATTAAACATGAAACATTTAATTAATTACTCGTTTTCTTAGAAGATGCTTGTGGCATCTGGAGTTCTTATACATCAACTTTATGGGAGGTGGCCACCAACAGATTGTATATAAATAAGGCATGAATACTCTATTAAAAAATAAAACCAATTGTAGTTGGAAGGAGGTGCGTGATTATTCTAATGGATAGAGGCAGATTATAAGATCCATCACTGTCAATTATGCACTAATACTGTTGGTAAAGGTATGAACCCACAATAGCTCTCTCCCAGCTATGAGTAAAGTAGCAACTTGTATTCAATAAATTATACGTAATTGTGTAGAAGGTGTCTTGTGTAGTAAGCAATCAAGAAAGGGTTGCTATTCTATAAAAGAGATGAACAATATTAGTTATGCTGGACGGGGGGGGGTCATCAGTACTGTTATGGATACTGACACAGGTATTTGCTGGTCAGATTTCAAATCCAACTGGATTTGTTGCATTAACGTGCAATTAGTTTTGTATGAAATTGTTGTTTTCAATTGTTTCAAAAAAATATCTTGTTTTGGTATTATATAACAAAAATCGTATAAAGTTATAAATTGATTGAAGGTTTGTGCATGATTTTTTATGTGTATAATATCTCCTTTCAGTTTCGACTGATACCATTCAGAATTGTTAGATTATATTAGCTTTTTTTGTTGTTTTATTTTTCAATTTATTTGTATTCTTGTTTCCTTCATATCTACATTCCTTGTTTATCATCCATTTTTAATCTGTTTGCCTTTTTTTTTTCTTTGATGGACTTATATTCTAATCATGCTGCATAGAAACAATCTCCTCATCATAATTTATCTCTCCTTCCAAATCCAATATGGTTTCCATCTTGATAAGCAAATGTTAACATTTACATTTTTTAATCAGACACATTATTTACCCGCACTTTCACCACAAAAACAAAAAACTCACCTTGGATAAAGAAGAAGTCACTTTGACATAGACAACATCCCGATTACATCAATACCCCACTCTCTATAGCACATTCGCACATACCATATCTCTGTTGGCCCCACTCTAATAAAATCTGAGGCTTCACACCTATAAATTTACTGAATCTCTTTTTCTCTCAGTTGTTTTTGAAGGAAGGAGAAACATTAATCAGTCAGCTGATTAGACAAAAGTTGTAAATAATTTTTTCATGAATTTTCCGAATATCGATTCTTTTAGTCCATTTGTCTTCATATATATATATATATATATATATATATATATATATATATATATATATATATATATATTGCAAACTAATATAAAAATCCAGCATTGCTCGGGAATGTATGTGGAATCTTGCAAGCGCCTGCTCCCAGTTCGTAACCCATCATTAAGATTATCTTCTGAGGAAAGGGGAGTTCAGCATTACTTGGATAGCAGGAGAGTAGTTCGTTCTCTAAAATATTTGAACACTTAAACCTAAGAAACTCACACTTAGTAAGAATCATATGCTATAAATAATACACATATATTACATTGTCTTTGCTGTTTAAAGATTATGGCATTATTGTAAAACTTTACCATCTGTATGAATGCATGTATATATAGAATGTTGTAATAAAATGTGACACTTACCAAAAAGTAAACAAAATACCAGGAAATCCTGAGGAGCATGGGAAAGGTCTGGATGAATGAGATTGCCACCAGACGTTGCTACTTCCAGCAGGACACACTTATTCCTGCACACAAGACCAAGATAATATTACTCATCCCAAACTTGTGCCCTCCCACCTCATCTGATTGTAACCTCTTTGATCATTTCTTCTGGGGTGTGATTGAGGCCAAGACCAACAAGCATGCTCACAATAATCTTTATTCTCTGAAGGTTGCAATCGTGAAGGTGTTCACTGCTAAAGAAAAATACTTGGTTGCACAAGTGTGCGACTCATTTTGCACTTACCTTAAACTAGGCATCTCTGCTAATGGCAGTTAAATTGAAAATTATGTCGCATGTAAAACTAACTTTTGTTAAATAAACTATCTGATCTGTGTATATAACTTTAGTTATTATTGTAGAAGAAAGACTATTTAAAGATTGGATTTTTTTGGATTTCAATATTTATCGGATAAATTTTTGTACGAAACATATCGAAGAACACTGCCAGAAATATAAATTACCTTTTTGTGAAATTTGCAAAAGATAGGCAACCATTTCGGAATTCCTTAGGAAGGAACTTACACACATACTCAAAGTGACATATATATACATACACACACACACACACACACACACACACACTTAATGTCATATGCAGTCTCTTTTGTTCAGTGATTTCAAAAGTTAATATATATATATATATATATATAATATATACTTATGAGCCATAGGGCGACAATCACTAAATTTATTCTACTCATTAACAAATTTATAAACTATATCTTATAAGACATTCCTCTTGTTTAACTAAAAAACAGTCTCTTTGCTTCTCTATTATTATTCTAATTATTATTAAGTTAGGCTGATGGAAACATTTTGTTTTCTAAAAAGACGTTTTATGTTTCTATTTGTAAAACAAGAATAAAAATGTATCAATGAGAAAATAGAATCAATTTTTCTGAACGTCTTTCACGTTTAAAACTTGAATTACTTCAAAAGATTAAACTCTCACTTTGTTTATTGACGTTGCTAAATGCTTAGATAGTAACTCTGTTTAGCAAGTATCTTGAGATATATCATAATCTTGCTGGGGATATCCATTTATAATCTGAAGACAGACTTGGACATTAATAAGTGAAAAAAGTTCAACAATATTTTATTCTTATAAACATTGAAAATATAAATTACAATAAGAATTAAAATGTCTTCTATATTTTTCAAAGGTTTTAATGATTCAGATTAGAGATTTTTTTTATGTTTGTACCCTTTTACCTCCTCCTAGTATTTTGCCCAACTTTGGCCATTTCTGGGTTCCGGTGGTCACTTGATACCAGCTTGCAAAAAGGTTGTCATGGTGATGAAGATCGCAGATGTCGAAGAGCCCCATTCTGTTAGATTACTGCTCACCGCACGTTGTCAAGATCATGAAAGCAAGGCTTTGATCATCAGTTGTACCATTAAGGAGCAGAGGTCACTTTTAAGCACAAATAAAATAACTATTCAGTGTTCTTTTTTTATTCTGAGTAAAGTTACAATGTTGCATTTGTGTATTAAAATTTCTAAATTTGCTTTCTCTTTGTGTTTTTGAACTGGTTCGGCTATTGAGTTCTGAGTGATTTTGATTTGGCGATATCAACCCTAAGTCTAGGGCCCATCTCTTAACGATGTAGGTTTCAGCGGCAGGTAGAATATCACAAAATGTTGAGAATTCAGCAACTAATTCTCTGTCATCTCAGAAGAGCGAGGTATTCCCTTCTTACTGTATTGAATTATTACATATTTTCTAACTGTTACTTCGATTGCAGGGGAAGAGGTTATATTCACAGGCTCATTTTCACACGCACAACAAAACTGTTCAAAAGTAGAATTTATTTCACTTTTCCCAACGTCTGGGATGTGTCCGTCATCATTGTCTATTGACCTTAGATAACCCATGCCAATTACAATGCCAATTACAAAGACAACCAGCTTATCAACCAAATTTACTATTTGACATGATGAAAAAAATAATTTTGTTCGCACTTGATTTAACTTTTTACGAACTGTGAGTTACTTTTCAAAAAACCAAAGTTTCATATCAACTTTTTTTTTTCAATCCAATAATATTGTCACATATTTATAATTATTATTTACCTATGGTTTAAATATTAAAATCTTTTTTAATCAGGATGTCATCATCCCTTCAGCATTTCTGTGGGATAAGAACAGATATGAAATCTAATAAACTAAAAATAGGTTATGGACATACAGACACACGCCTTTCTTTTTTGAATATAGACTTCTTTACTTTTCAACTAATTATATCAAACTTTTGAAATTGATTCCCTAAAAGTCGTTTTTTTTAAATTTTATTTTTTGTGCAGGTGTCGTTGCTCCATTTGTCGTTGCTTATGATGACCTGATGAATGGCGGCCAATTGTCCTCTTTTCTAGCTGTATCCAACACGATTGGAGGCAATGTCAAGGCTCAGGTAAGCATTCAACTTTTATGACAAGTTCTTTTCTTATCAAAATATATTTAGATAGCACCCTCTTCCTTTAGACATGTTTCTTCACACAAAACCAACAAGAAATTCTTCCCTTTTTATTCTCTCTTCAAAACAAAACACATATTTAAATAAAATTAGGCATATGATTCCCTCAATCTAGAAGTCCAAAATATGATTTAGTAACATCACATTTCTTACATGCCAGATTGCTTTTGAGATGAGAACTTGCTTCCAATCAAAGCAAGGCTGGATCACTGCTCGAGTGTGTATGACATTAAAAACCCCAAATCAAGGGAATCAATAAAGCCAGCACATTTAAAATGAATCTCTTCAAAGTATTTGTTTAGCTAAATGTGTTCAGCACATGAAACACATAATTTATGAGTAACTTCACACATACAACTATAACAAATATAACTATAACAAATAATATAAATATTTAATGGTAACTTAAGAGTATAATGTGCAAATAATATTAAAAGTAAAAAAGCAAAAAATTAAAAAAAAAATAATAATGGTTTCTAATAGAAAGCATAATTAATTTCATGGAATCTATATATTAATACAATAGTGTGTGTGTTATTTTCTGTGTCACGCTTACATCCGGGTCATTTAATTGTTATGTACTTCCATTTCTTGTCATAAATAATTTCACCAAGAATTCTTCATAAGTTTTGGTTTCGATTATAACTGATGGCACTCTAATAATCTATTTTTTTTATTAATAATTTTATTAAGGATTCTTCATAAGTTTTTATTTCAGTTTCGATTTAAGCTAATGCACCCAAGTCATATGGATATATTTTTTTTTATTTTTGAAATTGCAACTTTATAATATATAAAAATTGATACAACATTAACTCTGTAATAATATATACAAATCCTGCAAGAATTAAAATATCATATTTAAGTGTACTTTATGACCGGACTTTGCCGGGTGTTCGTGCTAGCTTAGATAAATACTTTTGCAGTTTTAACAAAAAAAGCTACAATAATAACAGAGCATCTCCATTTACACTAAACATCTATAGAATGCCAACATCAATATATTGCATATGAATGAGTCATCTGTGGAATTTCCACAGGTCCTGCTAGTAAAGTTAAAAATAAATTAACCTTTTATAAAATCTTTAAAAAAAAAATGTTTTCAGTCATTTTATTTTATTTTTCTTTGCCTCCCTCTTTTTCTTTTTTTACTGTATTTTCCATAAAAATAAATCTTAAATGAAACCGACAACTGAAATCTATAGCTGAGATGGAGATAGTCTTACTGGTTTACAAAGATATAAATATACAAATACCATGGCTTACTATTATATTCAACCTTTTGTGTTTTATTGCATATTGTTCATGCTTCCTTTACGAAATAGAGAAGAGTATTTCCCGTTCTCATCAGTCCCGAAAATATATACGAGTCCACAACTGGAGATATCCTTTCAACAACTTCATCTTTTCCGTTATCATCCTTCTTCTTTATTGCCTTTCTGTTTTATTCAACACGTCTAATTTTGTTCCTTCTAATGAGCCAATATGCATCAGCCCGTTCGCAGCTTTCTTTGACTCTCCATTAACTTCTACTCACAACTCGAATCTTCTCCATCTGCTTAGACGACTTTCTTATTTAGTAATCAGTCTTCTTTCTTTTTCTTGTCCTTCCTTACTTTCTTTTCTATTACTTGAACTATTCTTCCATTGCTATGCATCAAAACTAATGAATAAAAACGCAAAAAACAAAATCAGACCACACGATCTTAATGCAAAACAGCAAATTGAAAAGGAAACAGAATATAAATTTTCAAATTGCATAACTTTGTGCAATATGCTAAAAGATGGTTTTAAGGTGATATGACATACTTTTATAGGAATTCAAATCACAAACAACATTCAGTACATAAATACAAAATTCTCTTTGGTAAATAAAAAAGACTTTTAAAATTTCAACAGTTTATCAAGTGTTTAGCACTGCATTTGTTGATTCTGATAAAACATTTGATTTGTGATTTGTCATAATGAATACACATATTATAAGTAATACAATTCCATTACTAATTTCTGCACTTTTTTTTTTCAAGGTTGGGGAGGGGGAATCAAATCCATAACTTGAACAATAAAAAATGTAAAAAATTATTAAAATAATTTCTCAAATGAACTTTGACAACATCAAATGTATAAGTTATACAATTAAAGTTGTATTATTTGTTTGGGTACTGTTGATGAAGGAGGTGTGGAAGTATTCTTATTAACCATGTTATTTGTATGGAGATGGAATTGTCCACATTATAGACTTGGATTGATGTGCATGTATTATGAATAAACAGTAATGATTGACCAAATACTAATAGCAAATATATTGCAACATATCTTGATAGAATTTCTAAATAAACTTACAATGATGTGACAATCGATTTACACCAGGATTTAAATTTAAATGTTAAACAGGTGATTATTCAATTCTCCATCTTGGAAATTATATCTAATCTGCTTTTCAATTCCACAGAGAAAGCTAAAGGGAAGTAATTCATCAAATTTGAATTTTGAACCCACTTTTGATTAAAATTTTTAGGTTGATTTTAATAGATAATATATTATCATATGCTACATAGGATCAAATCGTGAATGCTTATGATGTGCATTCCTATTGAGCTTCCACTTAACAACTAAACACATTGCACCATCTTTTAATCAAGAATACCATAAGAAGATACAATCATGAGGATTTGGAAGTTGTTTTCATATCTTCTATATTCAACATTTACTGATTTTAATTTGTTCACATTAAAACTGTTCAAAAGTAGTAAAAAAAAAAATTGAAAACTGTTTTTCAAACTTTTTTGGTGGAAAAAAAAAATCCAAATTTCTTTAAATGTGCAGTTGTTGAAAATGAAATTTATTTCATAATATTTAAATTCAAGTTATATTTATTTTTATATCCTTTCTGATAAAATATAATTATGTTTTAACATTTCAATATTTAATGGTGAAAACTAATAACTAAAAGATATATTCGCAACAATGTATTTGTACTTCAATAATAAAATTGTTACATAATCAAAATCATGAAACTTATGGCCAGAATTACTGAATTCAGCATTAAATAATTCAATTAGGATTGATATCTATATATTTATATGTTATAGCTAATCAGTGTCCAGTTGGCCGAGGACTGTCCGTTCTGAGCTATACTATCCAATTCTATCTCAGACCTCCTCGCAGTAAATCATACCATCTTATTACAGTAGGTTGGTCAAATGGACACTCATTGATTAACAGCAGTCCAGTCCCCAAGCATATCCTCCTTCTGGCAAGGTTGTCTACTCCTCTCTTCTTCAACGTTTGCTGAATCTAGCATGTCCAACACTCTTGTCACCATCTACAGCTGCTAGTTGCTGGATCGATTGGTGTCAGCCATTCGATGTTCGATTGTGGACTGGATGATCGCTAACTTCTACTGACAAGCTGATATTACATAAAGCAAAATAAAAACTAGTGTGAAATAATTATAAATCTGGCTCCTAATTTTTAGAAGCCCCTTGTTTCTCGATGGTAATGTACTTTCTCTGGAGTGAATATATGAATAAAAATTTTTTTTTTTTTTGTTTGTATTAATGTTTTTGTTCTTTATACACAGGCTGACCTGGTGTTAGAGGCTTTTCATGCTCAACGAAGCTTTCTTGTTGTCGTCTCTAGAAGCAAACAACCGCCTCAGGTAATTATTTTTCTTCTTTAATATCCCTTTTCACAATTCATTTATCAATTTAATAATTGAAAATCTGGATCAAGTGGATGGTGGAAGACTTTGTCTTTCTGTTATGTGTTAACGATTCTTAAAACCAATTAACTGTAACTTTGACACATTTTTTTGGGGGGGAGAGGGGGTTCAGAGTATGTGAGGCTGACACCATTAATGAGACAGACATGCCAGACTTCATTTGTAACACATGAAACTCTTTGGTGAAAGATCTCAGTGGTGGGGGGTCTGCAATGGTTGATCATCACATTCCAAATTAACACTGCTGTCACTTGTCATTTAAGGACCATATTGTGTTTGCATGTTTTTCATTTCGTCCACCCCATTCACCTTCCATGGAAATATCCTCCTTGATAGATTTCCAGGCTGGCTTTCAGCTTCAATGTACATCTGTTTAAATTTGTAATTGCTATTTTTCTGGATGCTGCTTATTAGGCCTTTACTTATCCTACATGCAATGGTGGATGAAGTTTTAGTGATAAAAAACTGCATCACTTTTTTTTTTTGTTTTACCTTTTACTTTTTTTTTCTTGTTTTATTTTTGAATTTTTTCCTTTTTTGTAAAGATCTGTTGAGACACCTTTTATGAAAATTAATAGCAATTTTTTGTGTTTAAATAAAATTCCATTGATTTCTATAAAAATTATTTGCAATGTTGAAATTCTCAGGAACCAAAGCAAAAGATCTTTGTTGCACTATTTTCTTTGATGCCTAACAACTAAACATTTTTTATAACGTTTTCAGTTAATCACCACAAGAATATCTTCTGTATATAATATTCTGTTGAACTTTTCTCATACAAACTTTTTATTAGAACTAAAAAAAAAAAGAAATTCAATTTTATGGTATACTTTTTTAATAAATCAAATAATTTAATTACATTTTATAATAAAGTAGAAGTGAATGGAATGACTATTTCATGAAATTTTGATTCACGTAATACATTTTTGAATAGTTTTATTTTATTTTGATTATTTAAAAAATTTTTTTTGATTTACACAAAAATCAATTGAAAATTTTATTTTTAATTGTCTATCATTTTTATTTTTTAAATTCAGACAAATATTTAACTTAATAATTTATACTAATTTGTTTTTGGCCTTTAGTGTATCTATGGCATGTTTAGGCATTAAAAATGAAGATTTTGTTCTGAAAGACTGCGATTTTAGTGTGATTATAAAAAGTCTATATAGAGGTAATTACATAGGTTTAAAGTTGGATCTGATCCTGAAAGTGATTTAGAAAATAATCAAGCAGCAAATAAGAAGACGGCTAAGCATGGATGAAATGCAGTTTGGTTTTCTGTCAAGGAAAAGTACCAGTGATACTCAGACGAAATTACCTTGATAAGAACAACGTATATTTACTTTTACTTTTTGTTTTGGAAAGGTTTTGACAGTGATATGCCGTCTGGTAGGTTTTGTATAAATTAGATGGAAGTTATTTGTTGGTGAAAGTTAGTCAAACAATCTACAGAAATACTCAGCCATGACTTGAGTTTCACCCTCATTTAGGCTCTTCAGTTAGACACATCCGGACTCGGGATTTGAAACCCGAGCCTCTTGCATGCTAGGCGAGCACTCTACCAACTGAGCAAACATGCCACACATGCAAGAATGTCTATTAACTTATACAGATCAAGCAACCTGCGGCACAGATCCGACAGTGGAAAGAACCTACCTCCATGACAAGGTATCAAACCAGCTTTAACCCAAGCCGACGTCTCACCAGTAGGAATTTATATACTCAAAAGGACGATGTGTCGAAGTGATGAGCCCAAATGAGCTGGCGAAACTCGAATCTTGGACTTCTGGTTTGTTGGCTGCAACGTTGGTTTGGCTGTGGAAATAATTATATATTCTTTTACACTTTCTGAATATATATATATACATATATATGAATAATTATTTTTTCTACCTACAGACACTAGTGTTTCATGCTTACGCAATTATCAGTGTAGGGGGTTGTAATTTCTGCCAGTCTTGAGATTCAAACCCAGTCACGAAGCTCCATTTGCTAAGCTTTTCACGCATTGTCACCAAAAAATGGCCACAGGAAAGAAAGGGAACTAAGAACTATTAAATGACGAAATCAAGCAAATACATTAGACAATCTAGAGTATTCCACTGAGCAGAAGTCGTGACCATTGCATAAACACTAGTTAACTGCTTTTTAGTTATTCCACGGACAGTGTCCATCCTTAAGTATTCTTAAAGGGACTTGATAATTGTAATTGAACAATAATTATTCTTATATATTCTATTCGCCCCCATTTGTATGGTTTGTCTAAGACCATAAAAGGAGGGTACCTCTCAACATAAGTTAGCTAAATGGTTGACAAGTATTTTAAAACCTGTTTTTGAACATTATAGTTTATTTTGCATTAAGGACTCTTTTAGCTTTGTTAACTTTATACAAAATTATACTCATTCAGACAAATTTATGTGTTCTTTTGATATTTCTGGTCTTTTTACTTGCATCCCATTGTTAGAGACTATTGATATTTGTGCTGACGCCTTATATTGGAGTAAACTTCCGACTCCCTCTATTCCAAAAAATATTTTTGTAGAATTGATGAAATTCACCACCGACAGGTTGAATTCAGCTTTAATGATATTATGTACAGACAGACAGACGGTGTGGCCATGGGTTCCCCATTGAGACCAGCGTTGGCTAATATCTTTGTGGGTTTTCATGAACAGAGTCTATTATCTGGTGTGCATAAACCAGACATTTACTTTCGTTACGTTGATGACACTTTTTGCTTATTTGACAACGAAACGAATGCGGATGCTTTTTTTTGTGTCCCTCAATAACGTTCATCCAGCCCTTAAGTTCTAACCTTCCAGATGTTGAAACCCAATTACAGAAGACTAAACCAGACATATTATTTCTAAGTGAAACTGCCATTGGACAGACCATTTCCTTAGATGAGTTCGTAATTAAAGGATACTCTAATTTAACTTCCAAATCTGACCCCCAAGATCACCATGGGTATGGAATATGTGCCTATATAAAAGATGGCTTTCCGTGTGGTAGGAACATCTCCAGAGAAGATCCTAACTTACCCTATATATGATTCCGGGTTGCACTAGCTCAAAGTACTGCATTTATATTTGCTCTCTATCGCCCCCACAACAGCGGAGTTACTATCTTTAAAAGCATATCTGAGAAAATTGACCAATCTGCTTATCCTTCAGCTAATATTCATATCTGTGGAGACTTTAATGTTCACAATGTGGAATGGTTTACTCAAACAAGACTGATGATGATTTCTCCATTGCTTATGACCTCACTCAGATTGTTCACGAACCTACCCGTGTTCCCGATACTGACGGCCAGTATGCAAGTCTCCTAGACCTCTTTCTCACAACTTGCCCTGAACTGTGTTCAGCTTCTGTTCTGTCTCCACTTGGATCTTCCGACCACTCAGTTGTATCAGTTAAGATAAAAATGAAATGTAATAAGTCTCCATCGTACAGGATATCGATACTCTATGACTGACTGGGATAACTTCCGCACATTTATATCAGATCTACATCTGCGTTCCATGTTTAAAAAGATGTGTCCTCTATAGTATCAGACCTGACAGAATGGTTAATTGTAGGTATAGACTGTTTCATACCCTCGAAAAAATTCCAACAAAAACCTAACAGCCAGCTGTGGTTCTCTCCGGAATGTGCTGCTGCCATTGCGCACAGAAATCACTTTTTCCATTGCTTCCAATGTAATAGATATACTGAGACTAAAGTCGCTTTCAGGACTGCCAGCAACCACTGTAAAAAAAGTAATAAAGAACGCAAGAGAGTTGTATGCTCAGTCCGTCAAGTCCGAAGTAGCTGAGCAGCGGCTTGGTTCCCACCAGTTTTGGCAAATAGCAAACAGCTTCCTGAACAGAAGCGTGTGCTCTATCCCAACTCTCATAAATAGACCTGAGGTAATCTCGTCAGCATCGGACAAAATCAAACTCTTTGCCAAGAACTTTGCAGCTAATTCTAACCTTTGCGACCAAGGCTGCCAACCTCCAATATTTCCTCCTGTATCAGAAAATATGCTATGTGATATACAAATATCTGTACGTGATGTTGCCAAGCTAATTAAAAACCTTGATTCCAGTAAAGCAACCGGCCCTGACGGTATTCCAATTATAGTACTCAAAAGACTTGCGCCCATCCTTACAAAACTGTTTAAACGTTGTCTTAAGGAGAATTGCTTCCCGTCACCCTGGAAAATCTCATCAGTATGCCCTGTATTTAAGAATTCAGGTGATCGTTCATCTCCCTCATAATACAGGCCAATAAGTCTCCTGTGCGTCATGAGTAAGTTGCTAGAATCTGTGTTAAATAGAGAAGTAATCAACCATCTTAGGTAAAATAACCTTCTTAGTGACACGCAATATGGTTTCCGTTCTGCTAGATCTACAGTAGATGTGCTTACAGTTATATCTCATAGGATTAGCGAATCTCTCAACGGAGGCTACCTTTCTAGGGCAATTGCTCTTGACATATCAAAAGGCCTTTGATAGAGTATGGCATAAAGGTTTACTTCACAAGATCTCCAGCTACAGTATAGCTGGAAATGTCTTCTCAATTATTAAATCATTTCTCTCTGATAGGTTCATAAGAGTAGTGGTTGATGGGCAGAAATCAGAAGCTCTTAGTATTAATGCTGGAGTCCCTCAGGGGTCCATCCTGGTCCCAACTCTCTTCCTGATCTATATTAATGATCTTCTAAATCACATCCTTACATCATTCGTAGACATCTATGCTGATGACACTACTATCTATGGTAGCACATCTAAGACCGTAAACGACCAAGTTCTCTCTGATTCTCTCTCCTCTGATCTTGAGCAAGTGGTATAATGGGGAAAGAGGTGGCTTGTTACTTTTAATGCATCTAAAACCAAGCTTTTATCTTTATATCATCAACACTCTGATCCCCATCTGGCATCAATTGAAATGAATGGCTCTCGTCTTGGGGAGGCCTCATGTTTTGACAAGCTTCTGGGCTTGACCTTTACTCCTGATCTTAAATGGAACACATACATTAAATTTGTTGCCAAGGCCGCTGGAAAAATGGTGATCCTTTTATCGATCTAATAGATATCTCACTGCTGATGCAATTCTCTATCTATATAAGAGCCAGGTCCGTCCAAGGATGGAGTACTGTTACCACATCTGGGCAGGAGCTGCTAGAAAGGACTTATCCTGCCTTGATAGAGTTCAAAATAGACATTGTAGTCTTGTAGGGGATGTCCTTTTCTCTTCCCTGCAACCTCTTTCTCACAGAAGAGATGTTGCGAGTTTGTCTCTGCTTTATTGTTATTTTCGTGGCAGGTGCTCGGCTGAGCTCCACTTTATGGTTCCCCCTCACCAAACTTTAACAAGAAACATCCGTCTAGCAGAAAACACTATCACTAGTTTTCCCCACTCTTTATCTGTGCCTAAACCTAAACGTAGATTCCATGAGCAAAGCTTCTTCTTAGAACTGCATGCCTATGGAATTGTCTTCCGTTTTTCTGCTTTCCAGCTGACTACAATATGGTTGTCTTCAAGTCTAACGTAAACAATTTTTGATGAGCTGTTTAAGTTAACAAATTTACCGAATCTCCATTACTAACAGTTACTATATTGTCCAATTTGTACTGTACACTCTTTAACCCTTATCCTTGAGTGGCCTCTCGGCCTTGATAATTGGTGATGGCTATGTAAAAAAAAAAAAAAAAAAAAAAAAAAGTTTACAGTAGACAAGGAAACAAATTCTATTCTTCCGTTTTTGGATGTTTTTGTGTCCAAGACATCCTCATGTTTTCTTCTATTTATCGTAAACCAACATTTACCGGTCTCTATACGTGTTGGGACTCTTTTTGTCCTACAAACCAAAAATACAATTTAATTAAGACTTTAGCACATAGTGCCTTGATGATTTGTTCTAAAGTTAACCTGGATGACGAGCTTAAATTTATCACTAAGACCCTTTGTAATAATGGTTACTCCTTAGATATTATTGAAATACTATTAATAAGAAAGTTTCCAATTTTTATAAACCTAAAGAAATCCTAGTTAATAGATGTCCTGTTTATCTACGTCTACGTTGGCTAGGTAATATCAGTGACCGATTTGTGAAGCAAATCTCTTTGTCTGTGCAACAGTGTTATTTTGCATCGAATCCACGCATTGTTTTTTCAACCAGACCTATGTTGTCATCTATTTGCAAAGATGTTCTTCCCCACCACCATGATTCTATTATTTATTTGAATGTAGTTGCAGTGCACACTATGTTGGGCGAACATCGCAAAGATTAGATTTCCGTTTGTTGAAACATGTGCCGTCAAAGATTCGTTATGCAAATTTTTCACTCTCGGATGTTCTGAATAATACATATGGTTCTGCAATTTACGCGTACCTTATAAATAACCATGCATGTGCCATTTTAGTGCTGACATGTTTACGATCTTGAATAAGTCGTACTCGCCCTTTCATTTAAAAATTCTAGAGACTATCTTTATTAAGTCTTTGAGACCTTTTCTTTGCAAGCAAAAAGAAAATCTTTTAGGACTTAAGTTGATCTCTATGTAATTTTTCCCCCGTTTATTTTTTGCTTTTTTTTTTTCTCTCCCGGCCATATTCATGACTTTTTTTAATCATATTTTTCTTGATTTAGCTCTGTTGAGCGAGGAATGAAACCTGGTTAGCTAACCTTTATTTTCATTTTTTATTTTTTAAATTATTATGTTGATTGATCTGTATTTAGCCATTATTAAATTCTGTACACCCTGAAAAATTTTCAAATATATAATAGCTTTATTTAGTTAATTCAAATGAAACTTGTAGTAAAAGTCCTTTTAACCCTTTATGACTTGGTTGAACTAATTTGTTCAGTCGTAAATGAATGAATATAACAGCGTAAATTAAATGGGAATTGATTCAAACACGCCTTGTACGTATTAGTTCAGTATCTGGGTAGATGCTAGATGCTTCTAGATTGCAACTGTCCATTGCTTACATTCAGTATACTGCCATCTGTCTGAGTGGAAGATTTCATGATGTGACCCTCACTTGAAACCAAACCAAAGACTATAGCCATATCAGAAAACTTCGTTGAGCTGTGTCCTCAAGCGTTGAACCGTCTGGATTTGCATTTTGAGGATGCTGGCAATGGTTCTATTGTCATAACTTCGATTGGTAGAAAGCATGAGATTGGAGATGCACTGCTGTACAAGCAGTGTATCTCCAATCTCATTCGTTGGACATTGTGTCACTTTCAGACATGATAAAAGGCTCCTATCACTCTTGGGATTTGTACACAACTGGGCAACTAGTATATAGTCTGCAGCAAAAAAAGAAAATCGTTTTTCATCAAACGGAAATGGAATCATGTTGTCTTTTCTAGGGTGACTAGGGCTAGGTTCCACCCTGTAATTACAACATTCCTTTTTTTGGGATCGAGAAACTCATAAGCGATCCTTTTGGGCTATTCAAAAGACAATTTGGGTCATAAATATAAAATGTCACATACAGCAAGTTTTTTTTTTTTTTTTTTTTAATGAAAACCTTTGAAAATTTTGAACTTTCAAGTATTTTTTATTATATTTAATACCCTTTGATAACAAAATATGCCCCCCCACACAATAAATAAGAGTCTTTTGGTGAAACTGTTTCCAAATAGTATAGGCATCGCCAAAAATGGCCGAAAAATCAAGTTGTTGTTTTTTAAAACGAAATTACATTTATTAAAATCCATTATTTCTGAGTAACTTTTTTTTTCCAGAAAGATAAAACCCTGAATTTTATCATATAGAAAGCAGAATAATGTATAACTTTTTCTACTATTTTTAATTAAATTTTCCCCAAAAGTTAACAATTGGCGTTTTTTGTTTTGCACAAAAAAAACCGTATATAAATAGTTAAAAAAAAAAAAAGAAAAAAAAAAGGTTTTTGAAAGAATTAATTTGTTTATTTCTTGTCTAACTAAGATTTGGGGTGATTTTCTATGAGAATATGCAAAAATATTATAATATAAGTACCTGGATTTCAAATAATTCCACTTATTCATATAGGCAACCAGTTACTTCGAGTTGATTTGATTACTGTTTACATTTGTACTTGATAAAAAGCAAACTACGGAAGACCAAAAAGCCAAAAAAAACTTGTTTTTCAGTGACAAAAATTTCAATGTATTAACGCTGAGGCTGGCCATTACCAGATGGGTGACCATTTGTATAAGTTTGGTTTTTAATGTGTGTGTGGGGGCTAGGCTCTCCAAAATGGGGAGGGGGGCAATTTAAAGCAGAATAAAAAAAATTATTTCAGCGCGTTTGGTCAACCGTAGTAAAAAGGCGGCAAACGTTTCCAAACTTGATAAAAAAAATTGATATTTTTAACACAAAGGGCACAATATTTATCGAATTTTATTTTTTTGTATCGATTCTTCAAAGCATGCCCTGTTTAATAATGGTCATGCATTATTTGGCTCGCTAAAAAGAAATTGTTAATTTATTTATCAAAGATTTTAAAATGGCTTTTTTTGTATAAATATAAAAAAAATTTTTTTTTTTTTGCTTAACTTAAATTAATTATTTTACTTAACATATTCACTGAATTTCACACTTCAAAACTGAAAAGCGGGATAATTAAACATAATTGAAGTTCTGATATTCAGACATCAAAATAAGGTATGCAAACAAGTTTTTTTTTGTTTTTTTTAATCTATAATCCCGTCCCTTACAACAACATAATGTTTTGTTCAGTTTCAGATGATTATTTTAAGCATATTTGGAACCCCCTCAAAACAAGGGGGGTTTTGTAAGCAAAAAAAAAAATATATATATATATATAAATATTGTTTATGAAAAATAAGTACACTGTTATAAAGTTCATTCTTCTCTTAATAATCGCTGTAAATTTCGTTTTGATTGGATAAAATACCTGATTTTTGGTAGATTTTTAAAAAGACGGTCCATCAAAAAGTACTTACCTGACCCCCCCCCCCAGTTTTGGCGGTGCCTAAAATAGTATATCTACCTCTCACTCCACTTTTGAGATTTTTGTTATTCATATATTTTTCTTTCTCTTTCTAACACTCTACTGCTCATCCTTTCCAGGTTCATGTACTGTCCCTTTCTAATCAGTCTCTCTCTTTCGCTTTCTTGCTCTACATCTATTTCAACCTGTCTCTCTTCTAACCAACCATTTCTATCTATCTAATTTTCTCTCTAGTGAAACTCTTTCCAAATCATATTTCTGTTCTTATTATGCACATATTTTTTCTTTTTCTTTCTCTTGTTCTCATGTTCATAGTCTACATCCATTTCAAACTATCCCTCTTTCTCTTTGAAACGCTTTCCAAATCTTATATCTACCTCCCACTACATTTTGATATTTCTGTTATTCACATATCGTTTCCTCTCTCTATTCCTCTCCCCTCGCTCTTCATGCTCTACATCCATTTTAAGCCGGGCCTTCCTCTAACCACCCCTTTCTCTTTCTCTCTTTCTCCCCCTCTTCATGCTCTACATCCATTTCAAACTATTTCTCTTCTAACTATCCCCATTTTCCTTTTTGTAACTTCCAATGAAATTCAGTTTTACTCAACATCCATTTACAAGTGTCTCTTCCACATATCTTCTTTGCTTTTATCACTTGTGACAGATGGTTTCCATTTTTGTCTCTTTCCACTTAGGCTGACATCAAATCTTTCCTCTTATGAGATCAGATCAATTGGTTCTTGTTCCACTTCTTTTCACTTCTTTCTGAATTGAACTGAGTTTATTATTAAATCTTTCTCTCTACTTGGACAGCTTTTTAGAAGAAAAAAACATATTTGACCTACAAACAAATTAGGCTTCCAATTATCTGGGATAAAAATCCAATATATATATATATATATATATATATATACACACACCCATACAATATGTCAAACATTAATGTGAATTACCAATATTAGATCTTGGCATTGATACCTAGTATGCAGATAATTGAAATCAAGTATTAACTTAATTGCTACACACATCATTGGAAACCGTTTTTAAAATGATAAACCGAAGCTAAGAATATTATGAATCAAACAATTGCCAACTTTTATCTGACAAACACAAAACTTAAATCTGGTATCTGTGCATTGGATAAAAAAATTCCCTCTTTTCGTTATTAACAGGATAAAAACTAGTTCAATGTTGCGATACGTTCCATAAAAATATCTTTTCATTACATGTGCTCTCTTTTCTTCTACTCCACAAAAATGGAAACATTTTTGTGGAGTAGAATAAAATAATCATAGTCAAAGTTGATTTGTCTTGTATAACAACATAATCTTTGTGACAAAACTTTAAAAATTAATAACATTTTAAGAAAACATGATATATTCATGTACTCGAGTGTGAATATACATGAAATGATAATTAAATGGATCTTAACACTTTATTGTAGCTTTGTTAAATCAAAAAAACAAAAATAATCGTCCACAGTGTATTCTTAGCCCACACGTCCATACATATGAACAAACTATTGTGAATATCTACTCTAAAACGTATCTCATCATATTTATTCAGCCTCTCTCTAACACAATGTTAAAAAATATTTTGTTGCATGACATCAAACCCACATTGCACCTCCATAACTCTGACTCTTGCCACAGTAGCTCTTTATACTTTAACATTGCTAATATGCCTTGTTTAGGGAGGGGTGTAAAACAGATTTTAACTTAAATATGATAATGATAATTTCATGTCAAATCCATTTTAAGCTGACCTTCCTCTAACCACCTCTCTCTCTTTATCTCCCCCCCCCTCTACCACTCTCCATACTCTACATCCATTTCAAACTATTGCATACCCAAACTAGTTGTTGCCCCAATATGGTTTTCTGAACACTAAAAAAAAAAAAAAAAAAAAAATTTACTTTTGTTTACTTTTGAATAGACACTGCAAATTAACAGAATAAAAACTTTCTACCATTTTTGGTCCAATATTACTTTATAGTGTCTAAATGAATGTCTAACCAAGATAAATAAATAAATAAAAGGTACCATATCAATCGCATTTTTTTGTCTCATGGGTAGAATTTCAAAATCTGATAAAATCATATAGAAGGTATAATTTTGGAGCAAATCTGATATCATTCCTCGGGTTAAAAAAAAACAAAAAAACTTACCTAAGTAAATTTTCAGGGTCACATTAATTTTCAAACTGAAAATATTGAAGTAAATGTCACCTGGGTGACGTCTCGTGTCATTTACAGAAAATGCTCTAAATTATAAACCACTTGGGGTTACGTGCTCAAATTTTCAGGATTTCTTAGTTTTTATGATGTCCATTTGGCTAACACTGCATTGAATTCTTGATAATGACTCGAGTGTTAATCAAAAGCACTGGGGGAGGGGGTGACATTAGTGAGATCTTGAAGTGCATAAATTCAATGAAAGCTTTGCTCATTTGTAAATATGAATGACTCATATGAAAATACTCTCAGTAATATTTGGTAATTATATTTATGCATTAGTTGATGATATAGAAATATACTGATATATTATCATACTTGGTCATTTAATGATACAAAAATATAATGATGTATTTAATGCACATCTCTCTCTCTCTCTCTCTCTATATATATATATATATATATATATATATATATATATATATATATAAAATTTCATGTATGTGCACATATTATAAGGTGATATAATGTTTATATATTTTCAGTATTTACTCCTAAAGTGCTCAATACATGAGTTGAGAGGAATTGTTTTAGTAGTGTAAAAATACATATAGTGTGAAATAAATATCAATTCTTTTATATCTACAGACATTAGTGTTTCATGCTTATGCAATCATCAGTGTAGGAAGTGACAATTACTGCTGTTTGGGAGAATCAGTTATTTTGTAGATTAGCATTCTACTCTAGGCCACCAGCAATTAACACCAGAATTGAGGGAAATTAAGTGCCTATAAATGCTGAGTCAGCAGGCATAAATAGTAAACAGTTAGGAAGTATTCGACAAGAAGTGAAAATGTTTTATTTATACTTCATATGACCGCTTTTTCTTAATTCCCTAAAGACGGATACACACACGCACACACCTATAATTTTACAGAGTATATATGAATATACAGACCAAATTCTTATAAACATTTCATCAGATAAATTATTTTTTACCATTATTTCGTTTTTTAGTTATTTACATTAAAAAATTTTTTTAAAAACTTGATCAGCATTTTTTGAAAGTATATTTCACTATTAAAAAAGCAAATTTAATTTTGTGGTAGATTTATCATTTAAAATGTTTCTTGCAAATAAATTAGCAGTCTGAGGAATAATAAAAAAAGCTGTGGGTTTCATATTTAGAAATTGCATTAAATATTTTCAATGATTACTGTAGAGTTATCTTCCATTTTCTTTCTTGTAAATGGTCATCACTGTCATGCTTGCGTCAATAACCCTGGATTGGTTGGGTCGGTTCTTTCCAACAAGTTCATCACATACCAAACAGTGGCTGACAAAGCACGACAATCCAAGGCTTTTGCGGTTCTCGCGGTAGACTCTTAAATTGAAGGTGCAGAATCAGTATAGCATCACAGTACTGAGCCAGTTTTTAACTATTATTAAGGATGTGTAATGGATACAAAGAAAGACTTTGGAATCCACAAGTAGAGTTCAAATTCTATCAGGCAAAATGCATTCAGTAATGCATTAATGACTTTCATTTTACACTCAATTTTGAATTTTTCATTAAATTTTGTGCTTAATAAATTCTTACAAAAGGCATTTTGGTTCAACATTTAATAACTCAAAAGAAAAAGTGTTAGCAATCAAATTTCTTGAAGTTTTTGAGTCAAGTTCACGATTTCACAAGAAAATTCTGTTTGTATAGAAAATAAAATGGACTATTACACTAGAGTTTTTGAGCCCATGTCTTATTTAATAGTTGTAAACAGAAGTTCTTATCTTATTCTGGTGACAATGCTTTGGATGGTCTTTTTTCAGGTGCTGTTGCCATTCAGGAAATCTTAAATTGCACTCTGAATTCTCGGAAATTTACTGATTATGAAAAAACGTCCCCTGAAAAGGCCAGAGTGTAAAATAGACAAAATGTTCAAAATTTGGAAATATAAACAAGTGATCTTTTTATTTTATGATACAATTTTGAAAAACTTTTAGAACCTCTTTCTTGTTTTTATTTTGTTATATATTTTTAAAATTTAAATTCTTACACTATGTATGATGTGACCGTCTAGGGGAGCGATATTGCTCCTCATTGGGGAGATTAAGATCCCCTAAAACCCTGAGTAAAGCGGGGTAAATATGCTGAGATTGTCTGTTAAACATTGATTGAATCCCAGACAACGGCAGGTGATCTATCAAAGGGGATGAATTTATTGTGTTTTGTAAAAAACATAGATATTTTATTGTTTAAAAAAATGACAGGAAATGTCAGAATAAGGTGAAATGAAATCATACATTCGTTTGGCCTGAGGAACACCTGCTCAGACGTTCTGGCTTTCTGAGTAGGAAAGTGACAGTGATTAACCTTTTGGGGTGTGTGAAGAGAGATTTAGTTAGTTTTGGTCCCAAATTTGCAGGCCATGGAAAACCTGTTGAGATGCACACATGTAAAAAGATTTGGGGATCCCCCAAAAGACGTGTTGGACCCTGATTGGTTTAGCAGATTGCCCCAACCATCCCATCACCTCCCAATATAAGCAAATGCCCAATCTGATTTTAGCAGATTGATGCCAAATCTTGAGAAAAACACACACTACCAAGGGACTGCCCAACCCTTCCATCTATCCTGACCGCCATCGTGAAGAACGAAGAATAAGATTTTGGAGAATCTAAATGTTTCTGGTGTAATTGAACTGAATGATGTACATATGTAAAAACTTTTTCGTAGTTAGAACTCTCGGAGTCTGTGTTCTTTTTTTGGCGTGCATGCGAAGCTATTTTATTTTCAGCGAAAATCGACACAAAGCCTGAGACGCTGAGAATTTATATTGAGTCCTTTTGGAAGATAGACGATCAACGGCCAGACCAGTTCAGCGGGGTCAAAAGTCATCTGCTGGCCTGGGCAGGAGGACCACACATGTTTATATGTGATGTATATATTTTATTTATTCTTTATTTATATACATATATATATTGTTTATTGTGTGATCTTTCTTCTTTGCAGAACCAACTGATATCTTTATTGCAACCAACCAGTTCAAAAATAGAAGCAGTTCAGGTAAATACCAACATTTCATTCTTTTCTGAACTGATCCAGGTTCTGTCCTTTCTTTAAAGAAAACAAGCATACAATATTAAAAATTTGAACGAAAAAGTTTGCTTTTTATACGTCACAAATGGAATATTTCCCAGGTTAGAAAAATTCGCATAAAGACACTTGATGAATGTGTAACATTATTGAAAGAATGAATTACACAATTTAAAGGTCACTATATATATATATATATATATATATATATATATATATATATATATATATATATATACTCTTGTTTTTACATAAGCAGTAAAATGTAAAAACAAAGAATATACCCTGCTCTACTTCAGTATTGAGCACTCTTGTATTAACCTCCTTAAACTTCATTGGTTACTTAACCTCTGGAAAACAATAACCTCAGATTTTATATATATATATATATATATATATATATATATATATAGGCTACTAATAATAAAATGATAATTCTGGCTCTTCTCTTCTGATGAGAAGCGTTTAGCTTCAAAATGTTATGGCCTAAAGAAGTTTTTTTCTTAATTTTCCCTTAACGTTTCCTTATTGTTCTGATGTTATAATAACGTTATATATAACTTTTATGCCTCATCTTTCATTTAATATTATTGTTTGCTCCTCTTAATAGCATTGAGCTTTTCTTATCTTGATGAATTTTTTGTTAAAGATTTACTCTTGATAACTTAATTACATTTATCTCTATGTATAGATATATTCAAAACATTTTCCAAGTTTACAAATTGAATAACTCTGTAAACTTAAAACTAGTATAAATAAGTTCTCTCTGATTCTCTCTCCTCTGATCTCGAGCGCGTGGTTCAGTGGGGGAAGACGTGGCTGGTTACCTTTAATGCATCTAAAACCAAACTCCTATCTTTACATCATCAACGCTCTGATCCCCATCTGGCATCAATTGAAATGGATAGCTCTCGTCTAGGAGAAGCCCCGTGTTTTGACAAGCTTCTGGGTTTGTCCTTTACTCCTGATCTGAAATGGAACACGTACATCAAGTCTGTTGCCAAAGTCGCTGGAAAGATGGTGGGATCCTTCTACCGCTCCAGAAGATATCTCACTACTGATGCAATTCTCTATCTATATAAAAGCCAAGTACGTCCAAGGATGGAATACTGCTGCCATATCTGGACAGGAGCTGCTAAAAACAGCCTATCCTGCCTGGACAGAGTACAAAATAGACTTTGTGGCTTTTCTCTACCCTGCAACCTCTCTCCCACAGAAGAGACATTGCGAGCCTATCCTTGTTTTATCGTTATTTCCATGGCAGGTGCTTGTCTGAACTCCAATCTCTAGTCCCACCCTCGCCAATCTTTCACGAAAAACACCCGTCTAGCTGAATCCACTGTCAAAAATTTCTCACACTCTTTATCTGTGCCTAAATCAAAACGTGGATTCCATGAACAAAGCTTCTTTCTTAGAACTGCATGCCTGTGGAACTCTGTTCCGTCTGACTGCTTCCCACCTGACTACAAATCCAACGTAAACAAATTCCTAATGAACCGCCCCTTAAGTAAACACTTCATCAAATCTCCACACTAACGTACTGTACTTGCAATAATCCTTATCCCTGAGTGGCTTCCGGGCCTTGATAAGTGGTGACCACCGTGTAAAAAAAAAAAAAATATTAATAAGATAATCCTAACCAAATGAAAAAAGCTTAATATTTGAGATAGAGCATTGATATAAGAAATTCAATTTTAATTCTGTGAATTAGAATTTGCAACAAATTTATTATTCAACTATTTTGCTAAAACTATTAACACTGATAATTTTATCATCATCAGCTTATAAAACTAGTGATAAATATTACTTAAAAAACATTTTTTTGCTTACAATTGAAGTTGATGCGTATTATGGTTCTTTATAAAATAGTGGATTCTTTGGGAGATTTTTTTTTTACAACGGAGTCACCACTTATAAGAACCCAAAGGCTACTCAAGGATAAGAATTAAGGAGTGTAAGGTAGTCTGTGGTACAACAGCATAATGATCATTAGTAGTAGAAATTGGGTACAATTTGATTATTTAAGGGGATGGTTCAACAAAAACTTGTTTACATTGGACTTAAAGATGGCTATGTTGTAGTCAGCTGGAAAGCAGGCCAGTGGAACAGAGTTTAACAGGCGGCAGTTCTAGGAAAGCAATTTATACAAAGTTCAAATCTTATTTATGATTTGATCTATTGCGATTGTTTATCCAGCAACTTGTGTGCAACTAAATGTATACATTGAATTGTTTACAATATTGTTTCAATATTAAATAACTTAGAAAAGGTTAATTGGCCACAAAACAGACCAAACCAGCAGATATCTACATTCTACATGCACATCTTTTATTAGAATATATATTTATATTAGTGGCCTGGCAAAGCTATGGGAGACAACTGAAGCAGCAAAATTGAAGCTGGCCTGCAAGACGCTATATATATACAAATGCAGGCATTTGGGCATATTTTATTGGTTTGAAAATATAGTTTCTTTTTTACCAATTGTCATAAAATTTTGACCATAGAATTTTAATCTTCAAAAAGCCTGCAAATTTTCATGTAATTTTATCCTATAGAACCAAAGATATGAGCATTTCAATATTCAATTTGGCTACCAGTATAGATATACCCATATATAGATATATCACCTTTTTTTGGCAATTTTATAAGTTCCAAATGTCAGCGACTATTAATCAAAAGTTAACAAATGAAGGCTCGTTGGAAAGGTAATTGTGTAGTGGCTATGTGACGTTTGCCCTTAAGGTTATACATAAAGGGGATCATCCAGAGCCTATTTTTGGCACTTTCTTACATCCATAAAATGTTTCTATCATAGTCATTTTGTTTGCATATGAATTATAAAATATTATATTTCCCAAAACCTCTGACCTTTATAGAGGGAAGACTAAAACTTGCTGCTATGGTTTCAAATGATCTGAAATAGCAGCAAGGGGAGACTTGATTCCAAATATTTTTCATATGTTATATCTCCTGTGTTTTGGAAATAGGGTACGATTATGAATATCTCCAGTATCAAATAATCCTTATACACCGTGAAACTTACTTTATTGATGAAAATCAGAGAGGTGAGATATAACATGAGAAATATTTGGAATCAAGTCTCCCTTTGCTGTTATTTCAGATCATTAGAAACCATAGCAAGTTTTAGTATCCCCTCCATCAAGGTCAAAGGTTTTGGGTGTATATATATATATATATATATATATATATATATATATATATATATTCTGACTTCATTTTGCCCATTTCCAAACTAATATTCATTTTTCTTTATGCAACAGTTATGCACCTCTTAATAAGGTAACCATAAAACTCATTCTTTTCTTTAAAAAAATAAAAGATAGGAGTAATGCCATTAAGAGAACTCCCGATCCCCCATTAATGTTTTCTTTCATATGTTAACGTGTTGCATCTGGTTTAGTTTTTGATAAGTCTATAAACTTTTCCCTTTTGATCTTCACTTTCTGTTTGTTTGTCTTTTCAAAATCAGAAATCATTTGTAGTTTTGCAATCATATTTCACCAAGCTGTGTCTTCATTTTAATTTCATTGTTCCCCTTTTTCATCTGCCCAGAAGATGAAGAACCATGAGACTCTTTTCATCTTTCACATTCAGTCAATTCCATTAGGAGTCGTCTTGAAAGAAATCACAATTCGATTGAAACCTTTTTTATCTTCACAATTTCAGTCTCAATTTTGTTTACATCCGACATATTTTAAATGCATTACACAAAAATCATTTCTCCCTCTTTCCTTCTTTTTTTTTGTCCACTCTTTCACCTTTTTCTAATATATATGAATGTGTGTGTGTTTTAAATGCTTTAACTTTTGTTGTTTTAATATGTGAAAAACTTTGCCTCAAATCTACAAAAATTAGAAGTAAAGCAATTCAAACTTGTTGGATACTAGTGAATATTGCAAGTATATAAGCTCAATGGATAGAACGTGAGGTCAGACAGAGCTAATGTATTATAATTCAGAAGGATAATATTTTTTTTTGTACATAGTAACAGAAGCAAACTCCTCATCATTTTATTAAATGTTCAGGTACACAGTGGAATTGTTAAATAACTACACATTGAACCAAAATTTGTATCCATATTTAGAAAGAGTACAATCTTGATTTTTTTTAAATTTTTTTATTTTTATATAACTAGATATGAAAATTTGATTTTAACTAAAATATTCATCTTCATCAAAACTGTGGAATAGCACTCTAAACAATTACAGAGTTCTGTTCTGTCCCATCATAAATGTATAATTTAGCTCCGAAAAAAAAAAAAAAGAATAATAAAAAAAGACTAGCAGGTGTAGTAATCATCTCCCAGGATAATTTCAATTCCTTTTATGATTTTGAAAAAAAAAAAAATCTGTGAAAGATTTACTTTGTGAAATCTTACTTGACAATGAATTTCAAGTATTAAAAAGAGAAATTAAAAAAAAAAATCTTTTCCATATTTAAAAATCCCATAAATTATTTTGACGGCCTCATCAACACACTTCTTATCCATTTTTTTCCATCTCATGTCATAAATATACTTAAAAGTACTAAACTATTTTATAATTCATACTTTTTGTTCTCAAACAGTTAAGTTTATATGTAAATTATATTTATACAGATTTTAAACAATAGAAGCAATAACAATCAAATTAAAATTTTTCATGTATTTTGTTTTGTTTTAGAAAATCCGTGAAGGCAATCGTGGTGATTCATGCTTCAACCATTTGTCGGCTATCAGTGAGTCTATTTCTGCTCTTGGATGGGTTGGCACTGTAAGTATTATCTCACTGCCTTATTATGTAATGTATTTGTCCAAGATCATTTTAAATGGATAGATTGCATTTGTCCTCTGTTTATCGTGAACAGCACTGAAGATCCAGTGTCTAGAATATCAATGTTTCTGCAATTGTTCAAAATGGCTCACAGATAAGAATCCAATTTGATTGTGAAGAAAAAAGACCAGGATGTTTATGGTTGGCAGACACTGACAGGCAACAGGCTTATCTTTTTGAGTTGAGGTGCTTTTTTTTTTTTAATGGTGGAATAGGAAGAGAAGAGAGGAAAGAAAACCATTGATATGATTTGACACAAAGAAATCATTGAACAATTCAACTGAATCGTGACAAGAACACATGTCGACTGCTGATTATTTTTTGCCTCTTTTATAGACTAAAGGCTTTGGTAAGAAGCAGTTAGTATTGTAAGAGTCTTTTCAAAAAAGAAGTTGCAAATTTTTTTCTGACAAGAAGATTTGGATGATGAGATATCTGTTGCAAAATTCCTACTTAAAATCATGACGGCATTCTGCCATTAATAAGAAAAATTTTCTTATAACTTAATTGCCAAAAGCAAATTTAGATCTGAAAGATTTCCTCCGTGGCACGATTATATTTACCAAATTCTTTCATTTTTCACAAACGTGTAATTGTACAGCAGTGCAGTGTTTTCATTCTTTTTTTTTTTAATTATATTAAGCTTTTACCAGAGATTTTTAATAAAGTTTTAGAATATTATATAAAAGAAAGTTGTGAAAAAGATGACTGTGTGAGAGAAAAAGATCATGAAGTGAAAATTTGAATTTTTTAAATTATTTATAGTAACATGGGTATTTTAGTAGAACTTAAACAGGATTTTGTTCCTTTGGGTGAAACTTTTGGGGAGAAAAGGAGAGGGTTGTTTTGTTCCGAGCCATAACCTGTCAAAGAAAGATGAAAACATTTGAAAGATTTCTATCAGTTCTTTCATTTTTCTAAAACTGTATTTTTTTTTTTTTTTTTTTTGTAAATGTATTTTGTAAACTTATTTTTGAGAAATCTCTTTTTTTTTCCCAGCCGACACCATGTCCATACATCAAGGAAATGGCCGATTCTGCTCTTTTCTACACCAACCGCATCCTGAAAGAATACAAAGGAAAGTAAGTATTAAAGAAATTGTATAAAACCTTTACATTTTTCTCATTCTTTTGCCTGTTAAACTATTCAAAATATTATCAACATAAACAATAACCAAGATTTTTTTTTTACTTGGGGGGGGGGGGAGCACTGCTTATCAAGGCTAGAATATCATTCTAAGATCATGGTTAAGTATTTGGTAGATGGTGAGAGAACATGATCAGTAATGGTGGAACTTGGGTAGAGTTAGATTATTTAAGTGGATGGCTCAATAGGAACTTTTTCACATTAGATTTGAAAATGACCATGTTATAGTCAGCCAGGAAGTAGCCCTACAGTATTGTGTTCCACAGGTGAACCATTCTAGGAAAGAAATTTTGTTCATGAAATTTTTTGTTTAGTTTTAAGCACAGAGCGATTTCAATGCAATTTGTTCTAAATTTCTGATTTCAATAAAATTACAGATTTCGTTTCTTTTTAAAATTTCTGAATATTTTACTATGGAGTTCATTTTTTAATGTCCGGATTACTCTAAAAATCCATGTAGTCCATGTAATTCAAAATACACTTAAGATGAATAATCTACAGATTTTAGTGCTATAGTCAGCTAACATACTTCCTAACTTCTGGCATAGTGCTACCGGGAGCGATGACAAGGCAAATCAATTTGTTTGTTTTTTTCTCTTACACCTATATCTCCCTTACTTTTTTCTGATTTTTTTTTTTTTTTTCTTAGTCATTGAAAAGTTTTTTTGGTCTTATTTTAATTAAGAATTATTGATTTTTTGAATATTTGGATATGTTTTTTTATGATGTTTGAAATTTTATTATTTTGAATTCAGTTTTATTTTTATACTTTCGTAAACATATATTCTATAAATTCAAATAAAAAACTTTATAATTTCATAAACATATTTCTCATAAGATTTAAAATAAAATAACTTATTTTTAAATTTTTTTATTTGAAGTGCAAATAAAGATTAATTCTGTTATTTTTATGTGTATGATTTTGTTAATTTTTATTGCATACTTTTCAATAATGTCCTTTCCTTATATTTTATTTCAATAAATCGTTTCACAATAGAAATATTGAAGAACAGTGAAAGTTAAAGAACTGATTTGCTGTGTTACTGCTCTGATAGCACTATGTTGGAAGTTAGGAAGTACGTTAGCTGACTCTAACCAATTTTAGTTTTACTGATAGTTCAAAATAAATATAGATTTATCTTTTTATGATTAGTACCAGCAATGAAAAATAAAGTTTAAAAAAAGTTAAAAGAATTGTTTTGAGAATTTGAAATGAATTACCATATGTGTATGTCAATAATTTTACTGATTATTTGTCAAGGAAATGCTTAAGTAGAGTTCAGGCATAAAGGTTTTATCATTTTTTTGAATGCTAAAAAAAACCCCTGCAAATTATTGTTAGATATTTTATTACTTTATATTTGGAGTATAGTTGATATATAATGATGATAATTTAATAAGAATTTATTCATTTTAATTTGTGAAATTAGTAAACATCGCAGTTTATTTGACATTGATAAAGATGAGAACCTCCAACATAATTGAGTCTGTTTGGAGTGGTGATAGACAATTGGGATTGAAACCCTAAATTCTGTTTTGACTCATGTTATAGAGATGATGGTCATAATCCTAACTATACCTAATGTTGGCACAATTAATCTGAATTGGAAATTCGAAAAATCAGAATTTTGGGAGGTATCGGAATCAGAAAAATGTGTGCTCATTTTCTAATGCCACAACTGATACTTTGATTTGTTTTTGTTTGAAACTTAATTTTCATAATAATGAAATGATTTAAAACTATTAATAAAACAAAAAACTATAGATAGATCTCCACAAGTGTATTTTTACTTTTGCAAAAATCAATATATATACACATATTACATTGATTTATTCTGTAATCAGACACTTCCTCTTAAAAAAAAAACGATTCTATATTTAGAAATTTAAAGAGAATCAGAATCAGCAATTGTCTCAGAATCTGTAAAAATATTAGTATCATCCCATCACAAATGGCTACCAAATAATTTTGATTGAAAAGAATATCTTGTAGTTTATTTGGACGACATCATGATGATCATTTTATATGCTAACATGTGTTGAATGGCTTTTTGAAATTGACTTTCAATCAAGAAACTGCGACTAGACAATGCCATCGATTGATACATTGATTGTCTGGCGACTATTCGAGGCTTGTTAAAGAAGCTTGGAATTAATATTTAATGAAGTGTATGTTTTGAGTGAAAGTTAAGTGAAAGATTTAGAATTTCTTTTTGTTTTTTCGTTGAAAATCCAAGAAGAAAAGGCTTTCCTTCCAGATAAGCATCTACTGTTACGTTTCTGTTTAACTAAGCCTCTCAACTCACCATCATGTGTTGTGTAGTGGGTTCATATCAGAGACACATATAACGGAGACTCTAAACAAAGATGACATTTATATAGATTACACACAGTGACGACTATGATGATAATTCTTTTATACGGAGCTGAGACATTTATGCAACAGTTCTTGTTAACACAGAGGAGGGAAAAGACATTTTTGATGATGGTGGGGACACATTATTTGGCAGGGGGTTATACAATGATAATCAAAACACATTTACTTTTCGGTTGTTGGAAGGAATGACGACAGACGAAGACAACAGTTTACAAATACTAGATGACTTCTTTATTCATTAGCCGGCTGATTGATGATGTCAGAGATTCAAGCCTTTTCGACTACATGGTCTACTCTTTTACCCTTCGCCTCTAAGGGCATCAGCTACCCAGTCTAACCCTCCCTCTGGCTATGAGTGTGACTCTCCCTCTAATCTCGAACCTCATCTCAATATATTGAGAATCTCCTTTGTTTTATCACTTCAGAAGTGTGGTCCCAATGTTAATTTATCACGTTTCAATTCACCCGTGCCCTTGCACATGTATTTACACACCTCTGATAAATAAAAGAAATCCATAAATTAAATTGTACCATTTAACCTATTTGTTACGTAACATTTTCAACTTTATTGTCCATTCTTTAAACTGACATATTTAATATCCAGTTATTTCTAAAAAAATGGACAATCACTCTTTTTCTGACATAAATATTTAGTTATTTCTAAAAGAATTAACAATCAGCTGCATTCCTAGGATTTCCATTATCTTTTAACACTTGCCTACAGGGTTCGATTGTAGCCTTTTCCTAATCTCATTTTCACTTTTCTAGTCTGCCTTCTCACATACATGAGAAGGGGACAGCCCTTCTTATGTAACACTCCTTCCCTTCTTATTTTCCAAAAATGTACGAATTTTTATTTCCAGTACACTTTTTCTTTATATCCATACACTTGGCTAAGAAAGATCAGACACCATAAAAAAACTTTTTAGTCAGCCCTTTTCCAACTGACTCCATCATTATTTTTAGACAAGAATCTCCATCTGATCTCCCTGGCATATTCCTTTTGAGTATAGAGTAGTACATCCTATTATCCATATCGGCTGCTCCATCCAGCCACCCTTATGCCGTAAATCAAGGTCCGATTTTACCTCTTCACCAATTCAATGACTCCTGTGTCCTGACACTTTCTTTCGCATGGTTGTTCTACTAATTAGAGCTTTGTCTCATTTTTTAATGATTTCACTTATTTTGGGACATATATCAAAGCTCATTTACTTCAATCTTTGTGGTCGGCTTCTAATTATCAAGATATACCTTTTCATCATACTGATTCACTCAGATTTCCTTGCTTGGAGTCTTAGAACTCGACAAAGACATTAGAAACATCATTTTTAACTAAACAACCCCCTCTCCCTGTGCCAAATCCTACTTGCACACTGAATTCTAACTTTCCTTTCTCCCATAAGAGTGTCCAAGATCCTAAAACAGGAACATCCTGCATACATTCATCTCTAAAAGAAATATAAAGTTATATCTTTTCTTCCTATGTATTTATGGCATATTTTACTTTTCCACTCTGAGTGATTTGCCCTTGGTACTGACCCTTATGTCTTTTGGTACCCTAAAGAATTCTCGTATTCTCTCCAACGCCTGCATTTTTATGTCGGAGTTACCCTTTCACGTGAAGCCATTATTTGCAATATATCTGAAATCTTGACGATTTAAAATATCATATTTAAGCATATTTTACAACCAGGCAAAACCGGGTGCTCCCCTTCCCCTGCTAGTTAAATAAAATTAGTTAAGACTGTTTTTAAAGTATCAAAACTTCAAATATCTTCTGCCAATGAAAAATGATATTTCCTCATAAAACCTATTTTAAAAATTTTTAATCTTTTCTTTATTTTTTAAATTTAGAGATGAAAATCATGTTTCGTGGGTGCAAGCTTGGATTGGAACTCTGAATTCATTGCGTGATTATGTAAAGCAGTATCATACTACAGGTCCTTCATGGAACCCACGGGTGAGTATTTTGCGATTTATTTATTAAACTTTCAAGATATCATTAACCTGAAAAGTGTACCTGAGGAAATTTCAGTTAATTTGTATATCGGACGTTCGGATGTCAGAAGATGTTAAGATATATTGAAGTAGATAAATAAGTCCATAGCCTGACACACTTTAATATTTAGTTAACAATTTCAATTTGTTCTTAAGATTCCTTATGCTTAAGCCACAAATTTTAGAGAGTTTCTCAAATCAAAATCATTTAATGAATTTTGATCAAAATTGAATTCTAGACATAAGATTTAGTATCATTATATGTTGATTTGAATTTTATAATGGGACATATAAGTGATACAAAACTTTTCAGTTTATGATTTAATTTTACCTTGGGGTTAGGGTGTGTGTGTGTGTGTATATATATATATATATATATATATATATATATATATATATACACACACACAAAGAGTGGGGGCAAAAATAACAGGTTTTTTTTTTTTAAAAATCCTTAAATATAAGATTTTATTGAAAATATAATTTTTTCATCAATTTATTCAAAAATTTTTGCCATTTCATAAAGTCAAGTGAGGAATATATCTTTTAGGTGATGTTCATTTTCGGTGATGTTCATTTTCGGCGATGTTCATTTTCGGCGATGTTCATTTTCGGTGATGCAGATATGAAAGTTTGCAGCAGGTCTCTGTCTATTTCTGCGATTACAAGACGAATCCCATCTTTTAATTCTCCAATATTACATACTTTTTCTGATAAATACGTTCCTTAACATATCCTTACAAGAAAAAATCACATTAGGCAAGTTGGGGAACCAGGGAGGCCATTGATTTTCAACAAATCTGGAAATAAGTAGTTCGCTAAAAATTTGTTAGAGATCGTCCATTGAATTCCTAGCAGTATGTGCTGTCGCACCATTCTGCTGAAATGAAAATATTGGATTGCAATTCGATTTTATCTTAACTCAGACAAAAAGAAATTATTGATCATTTGTATGTGATGTTCTAAGTTAACAGTAACAGAATTTCTAGCATTATCTTCAAAAAAGTAAGGTCCAATTGGTTTAGTTTCTCCTATAGCACATGTTATTTTTGGCTATGCAGTGGATTTTCATGCAGTTATTTATGATTTTCTGCAGCATAATAGCAACATATCTATTGATTAACTGTTCCATCCAGATAAAAATCAGCTTCATCACTCATTAAAAAAATCTCTTCCATCTGACGTACAAGTTTCAGTTCGCTTACTAAAGCTTTTGTGTGATGGCCAATCTGTATGGATGGAAGTGAAGCTGTTCATACTTTTGTAGAGCAAACACTAATTACAAGACTTACAGAATGTTTGAGAAGATTGCTTTGGACTCCTGAGACTAGCTTCTCGAACGTACTCCACATTATGTAGGGTTCTTGCTGTCTCAGGAGGCTTTTTTTTCTGCAGTGTGTTTCAATGATCACAGTTTAGAATTATCTTTTTGGGAACTGTCTGCTGTTTTGTTGGATTAAAATACAGATGAAACAGCTATGACTGACTTATTACTTTTGACATAGCTCTCTTATACAAAAACCTTATGTTTAATTCTCCACATTTTGAACTTTTATTTGAAACAAACAAAATAATTCATTATTAAATTATAAAATGGCATGTCTTTGCAAAAAAAAAAAAAAAAAAAAAAATCCAAACTGTACATATTTGATGATTTCTAATAATATAGGGCAGAGTAATAGCAATTTCAAAAACATCTGTTATTTTTGCCCCACCATATAATATATATATTATATAGTTTTAAAGGTTAAAAAACTTCCAAGACACACATATATATATATATATATATAAATATATATAAAACTGTGTATTGATGTGTTATGCTTGTATGTTTCCTACACAAAGAAATGTTAGAGAATTCACATAAAATCTACAAGTGTATCATGTAAAATTTGCTAATAAAAGTTTTCCGAATTTGTAAGTGCATCCCTAAGTATATCCCTATATGATTTTTTTATAAGTGTTATTTTAAAACCTGACCTAACAAATGCGGAATTGTTTGAGTGTGAATTAGACCGTGGAAATCTTGAATGTGCAATTTTGATTGTATCGCCCACTGATATTCCAAAACTAAAATTATATGAAATTAAAGAATATATATATATTTTTTTTTCTAGTATAATAAAATGCTAAGTGAACAATTTGGGTATATTGAGTATATAACGCATCCCCATCTCTCCGTTTCTCTCAATCTCTCTTTATATATATATATATATTATTGCTACACCAAATTTTCTGCGTTTCATCGTTGTGAGGATTCATCATGCTATTGCATGGAATTGATGTTATCATATATTTTTCTATATTCATGTGGTGCTGAATTTGCTAATAAGACAATCAGATTCTTTGTTATTCATGCACTCATTTATTACAGTCAATGTGTGCATATTTATCAGGCAGTGTTCACTTCACTCCTTCCTCTGTTTGCTTTTGGAGGCAATAGAACCTTTTCTTTATTAGAAAGTGATATAATTTTAGTTTGGATGTATTCAGATATGTCTGCTTATGTTTTTTGTTTATACTAGTTTATTTATTTTATATATATATATATATATATATATATTTCTTTAGTTATTTTTAAGTTAATTTTTTTCTTTTATGTGTTATTCTCAGATAAAATTTATTTTGTGTATGCATACGTTTGCTGTTTCATTTCAACAGTTTAATAAATTTGAGGGTTATTTAAATTTTAGGATCACTAATTTCTCATTCAGACATAGTCTACACTAGTTATAGTTATAGTCGACCATATATAGGCCAGGGGTCAATGTTTTTTTTTTTTTTTTCAATTTTGATCCTTTAGCAGCTATTTTACTGGCTAAAAACCAAATTGAAAATATGCTACAGGTCCAGATACCCTATATATCAAATTTCAAATCTGTAGACCAAATATTTAGATAGGAGTTTGTAGAGACTTTTTTTACACACACTGACAAGGTCACTTTTATATATATAAAAGTATTTTTGCATGCTAGAACGTTTTCATTTTAAATTGTATGTAATTATACAGAATGTAGAAACTATGTATAAATAGAATTTAGTGTAATAGTGATAAGAAACCATAAAAATAAGTAATTTATTAACATTCATTTTTCAAAAGAATATGCAAATTAGTTAACCTTCATGTACTAGTGTGCATATCCATGACTGAGTATAATAATTTCTAAATCAAAAAGGTAGTGTTTTAATCTCAATATCAGATCGAGAAAAAAAGACCCCTCAACTTTGAGTGTATAAACAATGGAAGTAGTTCTGCATCTTTAGCTGCTACTTAAGGTTGTTAATACCACCTTTTTAACATGAAATTGTTTTATAAGTGTTAGATTAAGAATATTGATAGTTGAATGGTAATATATCAAGCTGTCAACATCAGTGTTGCTGTTAAAGTAGACTCTCCTTTTTATTGTGTTGCATATAATAATATCCCATGCTCTAATCTGGGAAACTTCATGTAACCCTGCTAGTAAATATAATTAAAGACAAATTGAATTATTCGTTTATTTTTCAGTATTCCTAAGTGAACATGATTACCAATGATGAAGAGCATAAAAATAGACAATTTCAAAGGATGAAATGAAAAAAAAAAAAAGATTTAAAATCAGTTTGACAAGTATAGAAAAATGATACAAGAAATGGTTTTCCATAACAATAATCATGTCCATATGCTATGACCTTGTAATTATCTGCAGATAATATTCTCTCAACATTTCTTTGACGTACATACTCGTAATGTGTGTGTGTGTGTGAGTGTGTGAGAGGAAAAAAGAGTAGATGTCAAAGATGTAATTTGTAATAGATTGAAAGCAACAAAATAAAGAGACAAAAAAAGCGGATGTAATTATGAATGTCAACGTGTTTGGCATAAATCTTTACACATTCATGTTGTCTGCAAACGTAGAAGCAACAATTAAGGTAATTTTATATCATCATCATCATCATGATCAGTTTAACAACCATTTTTACATATTGGCTTTTTGAAATGAATCTATCTCTGGCCAAGTTTTTATTGACCCCCCTCTTTCTCTCAAGTCCATCATGATCTCTTTGTTTTTCTTTGCATTCCTCTGTGTATTGAACCTGCTACCTCGACTATTCCACTAACCCCCAAAATTCTCATCCTCTCTTTTAACCTGACCATGCCATCAAGTTAAGGGAACTTTTGCTATTATTAACCAAGAGAATTTTAGGCGTACATATGCAGCATAATTACATATGGAAGTGAAACCTGGCCAGTGAGGATTGAGGGCGTGTTGCATTAAAGTGTTGAAGAGAAGCTATGATCTCTGGGAAGGTTACATCTGAACAATACAGGGAAATTTGCAGAGCAGGAGACTTTGATGGTATGATCACTTTAAAGAATGGATGAGAGTTCTTGTGTTAGATGTAGAACAGTTGAGATAGCGGGTTCAGTTCACAGGGAAAGGGCAAGGAAAACATGAAAGGAAGTGATAAGAATGTATTTTAGGGAAAGAGGAATAAATAAAGACCTGGTCAGAGATAGTTTATTTTGAATGTAATTTTTTTTTTAAAACCTGTCCAATATATGCCAGCATGTAAAGCAGATGTTAAAGTGATCATGATGATAAACTGATGTATTTGTTAAATGCGACCTTCATGAAGGTTGTAATGAGTTTCTACATAAAATATGAAATTTCCAATGTTTACATTCACATCTACAGAAAAAATATTTGAATGTTGATTTAGTTTGACGTATGTGCAACCTAACTTGTGAAAACTATTGAAATTTTGTCTTTTTTATTTCAATGAATTATCTGCTAAAATAAACCTACATAGATTAGTCCAGTTTATTTCAAATTAGATTAATCCATAATTTACGAAAGTAAAAATGCAGAGAATTATTCAGTAAAATTATAAACGTTGTTTTTGTCAAAACTTATTTAAATGATGAAAACCAAAAATGTTGATTTTAATTCTACAGACGACTGTTGGGACTTCTTCTCAAGTCTTTTCTTCTTTGATGGAGTGAGGTTTCTTCATTATCTTTTTATCACTAATTCATCATTTCCAATTTTCGTCAGACACCAACTATTTCCAATTTTCGTCAGACACCAACTATTTCCAATTTTCTCTGGATCTACCTGCTTTTTGTGAACCAACTCTCTTTGTTAAAAATGATTTCTTTGGATCTTCTGAAGAGAATAAATTCAATCACAATAATTAGTATTAGTACTTGAATTATAACAGCTTTATTGGTTATGTTTGTTAGTAAGAATAAGGAAACTGATAAGTCATGGAAAGTGTTCCTATGTGGAGATTATTATTAAAGATTAGACAGGCCTGTTGAAAGAGAAAAGTTCTTGCATGTTTATTGAAGTTATGGCCCATAGCCATGATGGATTATTTGTCTCCTAGAAGATAGTAGTAGAAGCATGTGTCACGAAAATTAGAGACAATACTGTTGAATGAGAAAGAAAGTTTGTGTGTGTGTGCCGCATTGAAGTTCATATGTGGAGATAGTCATGTTGGCTTGCTTGTATTTACATCTTGGTTGAACCCTGCGCCGAAGGCCAGGTGAGTTCTGTTTAGTCCCAAGAGAAAAGTGACAGGTCCATTCCATGTGGAATTGTTGTCTGTCCAAGATCCAGAAGAAAGAGAGAGTGTGCTGTTGGTTTATCCTTTTATACTCTCAGTCACATGACTGAGAGCTAGCTTCTGATTGGACAAGCCAAGAAATAAAGTGTATTCAAAATCCCCAGCTGCGAAAATTTGTTCCTGCTTGTGTTGGTTGAAATTTTGTCTGCTACAGATAGTTTTAGATACAAACGGAAGTAAATTAAGATATATAATGGTGGAACTATGCAGATTCATTCTTCTATTAATAATATATATAAAATTTTATGCTCTTTTTTCATTATATCTTTTTTGATAATATTAATTCCAATGTGCATATGGAAACCATAGTAAATGAGAATTATTTTCATTTAAAATGTCCTTCATGTGCATATTTGAATTAAAGTTTAAAACGCGTATGACAAAAGAAAGTGTTCCTGAAATATAATAAATGCAAAACTTCCATCAGACCATGCTGATGCAAGTAAGAATATAATGTAATAAGAGTATAAGAAAATAAAATCATACTTGTATGTGTGTAATATATATATATATATATATATATATATATTATATAATATATTGTATTAATAAAAACTAAATCTGCATAGCTTATTTTATTAAATGTTTTAATTTGCTTCAGTTTGTGTTGATCCGTTACAAGTCTGCATTGTTTTGCCTTCTATAAATTACCTTTATATACACAATAAACAATGTTTCAATCAAACTACATTAACCTCTTCATTTACTTTTATGCAAAAAGGGGTAGAAAAGGGGATGCTTTATTAAAAGTCAAATATCTCTGAGTTTTGTGTAATTTTAACAATAGACATTAAACATTAATTACTAAATATTTCTGAAATTTCAGTTTCTTTGGAATAATTTAAAATGTTTTAAAGGTTTTTTTCCAGTTGAATTTATTTTTTCTAGAGTGGCATTAAATTTGATCAATAGACACGAATTAAGCAAGTTTCCCTGAATTTCAGTTTCTTAAGATCCCTTAAACTTTAAATTTAGACACTCATTAAAATTGGTGCATATTGTCAACCAGACGTATCTCAGCGTTCGCTCAGCTTTGATTGGAACATGACGTCAATAGCTGGATTATGCCAAGCGTCACCGATAAAATCATAACAACGCTATGTGAAAGAAAATAGCAAAATGAATAAATGTAAGATGTAGAAACCAAAAACAAAAAAAACAACCTACCATAATTTTGTGTTTTATTATTTACTAGCGGAGGGGGAGGGTACCCGGCGTTGCCCGGGTGTTTGGAGATGGAGGTGGGGGGTGGGTAGATTAAAACAACCCTGTTAAAAAAAAAAACGTTGGCCAGGTGTTTGGAGGTGTAAAAGAAAAAAAATAGTTTTAGTATAAAGGTAGGCTTGAACCCCGACCGTTTGACGCGGAGGTGGAAAGGAAATGGAAAAAAAACCCCTGCGACCTCACCATCTCGACCACGGGAACAGATGAATTGATAAGTGTGTTAAGTTGACGTTTATAAACCGAAATTAGCAGGTGAGAACGTCAAGTTGCGTAATGTTTGACCCAGTTTTGTGCTGGAAGCCAGTTTCTGTTTTCCCCGCTATGCGGCGATCAAAAAAAAAAAAAAAACTAAAATAAAACTAACGTAAGGCAAACAAACAATGAAAACAGAAAAACGAACACGTGAAAAATGGCTTAAATAAGCCTGTTTCGATATTAAAATTTAAAAAATCGGTGGGTACCCGGGTGTTTTTGGGTGTTGCTAAAAATAAACAAAGTAAAAAAAAAAAAAAAAAAACCCCAGAAAAACGAACGTTGCATGAAAAATGGCTTAAATAACACTGGTTCAATATTTAAATTTAAAAAAATTGAAAAAAAAACCCCATCTTACACCACGATTCGAACCCAAAACGTTTAGATAATGAACCAAGGTCTTAACCAACTGAGCTAACGCGACGTACATGAAATTTTTTAGGTTTTTCAACTATTTAAAGTAAATCAGGTCACGACGTCATCTGACGCATGGCTAGAATCGGTCATTGTCACAAGAGGACCGTGAAAATTGTCGATTTCAGGGTGAAAAAGTTAACGTTTTTGGCAAATTTTTTGATATTTTTCGAGCAAAGGACAGAGCTTCGATGTGATACCGAGTTTGTGAATTTTCGTCGCGTCTGTCGAAAGTTTTTAGCAGACATCCAAACATACACACATACATTTTTGCTTTTATATATATAGAAGATTTCTTTCAACTGCTAGGAAAAGGTTAAGAGGCAAAAATTAATTTTTTTGGGTCAAATAATTTTTTAAAAAAAGATTTAAAGAAAAACTTTTTGGTTTTTCAAATGTGTTTTGCCATATTTTTTTACGTATTAAAAATTTTTGTCAAGGAAAACTGGAAAAAAATTGTTTTATTTTTTTCCAAGTATTTTTGAAAGTATTTTTTTTTGTATAAAATATTATTTTTTTAATTGGAAAAGAAGGTTTTAAAGATTCATTATGTTTGTACTGTCCATAATCTGCATATAAAAACTAGTGTTCTTTTTTTCTCTTCCAATATTTATCCAAAAGTTGTTTGCTAGGTGTATGAATGATGCTGCTGCATTGTCATTCAGCGATCCACATTGTGATTGGCTGACAGCAGCTAAATCAGAGCAGTTGATTGGCATAATCCGACTGTTGACATCATGTTCCGGCCAAAGCTGAGTGAGCACTGAGATACATCTGCTTCACAATATGCTCCAGCACCCTAAAAACCAAATCGTGAAATGAATTTTGATTAAAAATAAAAAAAAAAAAATTGAATAAGGATTCTAAAAAAAAAAAAAAAAAAAAAAAAAAGTTTCAATAATATATTTTTATTTAATCTATGTGAGGGTATATAAAACTGGTGCAGAATTGTTGTATTACAGGAGTGGAGAGGGGTAATTTTACCTGTCCTGGGACAGGTATTCTAATTTATTTATAATTCTGATTATACACTTTTTATTACCATTGTATTTTACTTAACTTATATATATATATATATATGTGTGTGTGTGTGTGTGTGTGATGACTTATATATTATTTGTAACAAAACAGACTGCTGATCCAGTTCTTACTTCTGAACCCTTAAGGTAAAAAAAAAAATGGTTTTAAATTAGTTTTTCTTCCCGCTTTATTTCCGCCACTCATGTTCTACTGCGTATTCATTCTCTACTCTCTTCCAACTAATTTTTTTTCTATTAAAGTTCTCAATTTTAAAGCCTCACTTGCTTTTCATGCTGTTTTTGTAATTTCATCTTTGTGTTTCCGTTTCTTGAATCCAAGTAAAAAAGTCTTTTAGGTAATCCCCACACGTTTGAATCCATTTCTTTTTCATAATTATTATTCAGTGAAGCCAAGCTCAAGACAAAATCCTAAGGAAAAAAAAAATGGACAGGAAGACTTTGAAGTGATATTGAATTTCTCTTGGTTCAGTTGAACAGCATCTAGGTTTCATACAACAACGTCTCATTCTTATATTTTCTTTGTCACTTTTAGTCTATTATGATGAATATCATGTCTCTCAGTTCTAATTATCTCTGGTGTTTCTTTTGTTTTTTTTTAAATTCTTTAATGGTTTGAAAGACTCAGCTGGCAAACATGTTGATACTTTTAGTTTTTGTAGGTTCTACGCTTTTGTTGATGAGAAGAAAAACATTTAAAAACGTTTATTTGGTTGTAAATTATATAATGTCCAGTAGCTGAAACCTTTTATGTAAAATTTGCGATTTAAATATCTGTAGTGATTTACTCCATTAATTTTATAGCAACTCCCATTCTTATACTAACAATTGAAGCCGACACTCCTCTGCATCTCATTTTTAAAAACAAGAATCAAGGGTATATGTGTGTTATATATATCTTTGTTAACCCCACTTTTTCTTGACAACTACTGGACCAATCTGGCTGTATGGACCATTGCTATGATGAAGTGCATGAAATTAATGGGTTACAAACTTTTGCCTTTTAAAAATGGGCAAAACACCTAGTGTGTGTGTGTGTGTGTATATATATATATATATATAAAAAATTTTGTGAACAAATATTGATTGGACCATTATTTATACACACATTCACATAATGGTGCAGCTGATAAAAATAGCAATAGTTTCATTTATTGTGATTTATTAATCAATTTACTTATCAATCTTGGATTCATTTGTCTTTATAATTTGTTAAACCATGTTTGCTTTTGATGACAGCCATAACTCAACCTCAGAATCATTACGTCTCGACTTAGACCCATAATAACTGTTGATGTCCTTTTCCACCATGCCCCCCCCCCCAAAGAAATCAAGGAGACCAGCAGGTGAAGTGTGGTTGACAAAAATCTCTGGCTGATGTGATGTCATTGAGTCATGATGCATATATACAATCTATCTACCTAGTTGATCCAAGGTTTTAATACTTGTTTTAGAATACAGATTTAGTCATTGATGTTCAGCTTTAGGCTCATCAGAAAGAAACGGTAGTTCATTGTTGATGATCTTCAGACAATGAACTTCTGCATTCCGGCAGCATCATATCATTGCTGATATGGTTTTCTCTCTGATATTGTTTTCTAGTTAAATCCTGAATCTTTAAATTGCTTTCTCATCATTTTTATCATCCTCTTCTTGATGCTGAGGAAGTCTGAAATATTTGTCATTTCAGAATCAATTCCATGTCTCTTCCACAAATACGGATATTCAAAATTGTTGAGAATCAATTATTCTGCTACAAAGAATGGAAATATAGTTCGTTTTCATACACACAAGACCATATATGTCTGTTTTTCTTCGCCGGCAGATCATTAACAATTCCAACTCTAAAAAATGGTTTACGATTAATAATTTAGGATAAACAAAAAGTGTTAAAATACACTTCTGATATTAACATTATTTTTTACTTATCTTGGCTGTTGTGTTTACGCCATTTAAATCTGTGTACTCTTCCGTCTTGGATGTTTTTGTCATAATCAGGATTTCAAATCGAACGCTTAGATTCTATGTCTCTACTTTATTTCTTCCCTTTTTACATTCATTTCGCATCATTACTTGCTTTCTAGAGAATTATTTTTGTAAATTCCGACACAAGCATTTTTTTTTTTTTTTTTTTTTTTTTTTTTTACAAAGGCATCACCACATTATCAAGGCCCAGAGGCCACTCAAGGATAAGGGTTAAAGAGTGTACAGTAGAAGTTGGTCAATATAGTAATCATTAGTAATGAAAATTTGGTAAATTTAATAACTTATATGGAACGGCTCATCAAGAACTTATTTACTTTAGACTTGAACAAAACCATATTGTAGTCAGCCGGAAAGCAGGAAAACGGAAGACAATTCCACAGGCGTGCAGTTCTAAGAAAGAAGCTTTGTTCATGGAATCTACGTTTAGGTTTAGGCACAGATAAAGAGTGGGGGAAATTATTGATAGTGTTTACAGCTAGACGAGTGTTTCTTGTGAAAGTTTGGCGAGGGGGGACCATAGATTGAAGCTCAGTTGAACACTTTCCATGAAAATAACGATACATCAGAGACAAACTCGCAACATCTCTTCTGTGAGATAGAGGTTGCAAGGAGGAGAAAAGGACATCTCCTACGAGGCTACGAAGTCTATTTTGAACTCTATCAAGGCAGGACAAGTTCTTTCTAGCAGCTCCTGCCCAGATGTGGCAACAGTATTCCATCCTTGGACGTACCTGGCTCTTATATAGATAGAGAATAGCATCAGCAGTGAGATATCTACTGGATCGATAGAAAGATCCCACCATTTTTCCAGCGGCCTTGGCAACAGATTTGATATACGTGTTCCATTTAAGATCAGGAGTAATGGTCAAGCCCAGAAGCTTGTCAAAACTTGAGGCCTCCTGAAGACGAGAGCCATTCATTTCAATTGATGACAAATGTGGATTAGAATGTTGATGATGTAAAGAGAGAAGCTTGGTTTTAGATGCATTAAAAGTAACCAGCCACTCCTTTCCCCATTGTACTACGTGCTCAAGATCAGAGGAGAGAGAATTGGAGAGAACTTGCTCGTTTACTGTCTTAGATGTGGTACCATAAATGGTAGTGTCGTCAGCATAAATGTCTACAAATGATGTAAGGATATGATTTGGAAGATCATTAATGTAGATCAGGAAAAGAGTTGGGCCCAGGATGGATCCCTGAGGGACACCGGCATTAATATTGTGAGCTTCTGATTTTTGCCCCTCAACTACTACTCTTATGAATCTATCAGAAAGAAATGATTTAATAATTGAGAAGACTTTTCCAGCTATACCATAGCTAGCGATCTTATGAAGTAAACCTTTATGCCATACCCTATCAAAGGCTTTAGATATGTCAAGAGCAATTGCCCTAGAAAGATTGCCACCGTCGAGAGATTTGCTAATCCTATACGATATAACTGTAAGGACATCTGCTGTAGATCTAGCAGAACGGAAACCATATTGAGTGTCACTAAGAAGGTTATTTTTGTTGAGATGTTTGATTACTTCTGTATTTAATACAGATTCTAGCAACTTACTAGCATTGTATTTTTGTGAATTCTCTCTACCATGTTGGAAAACTACTCACACCTGACAATATCCTATATTTCGTATAGTCACTTGCTCTTAGACAGGGTCCAAAACTGAGTCTCAAATCTAAGAGGTTTCTCACTATTGATAAACTCCAACCTCTGTCCCATCTCTGCAATGTTGCATCCCTGTGTTTGTTTTACCAATAATTTAATAGAATGTGCTCTGATGAACTTGTGCACCCTTGACATAAATATTCATGACTAATCCGACAAACAACAAAATCCCATTCCTTCATTTTTGAGGTTCCAAAATTCTTCCCACAAACTCTTAGACTTTGGAATTCCCTCCCTGTTACTTGATTCCCTGGCTATACTAACATCAATCATCATCAAGTAGTGTTCTACCTGGTACAAGTATTGATGGCTATGACTCTCTCTCTCTCTCAAGGCATTCATGAATTCATTGTTGCTCATCATTTTTGATGTTAGCCAGGTATTCAGACTGTCAACATATGTTTCTTGCTATTGTCCTCTGCTTCTACCCATGATTTTTCCTATTAAGCTAATCTGTTCTATTCCGCTTTTTCTGTAGACATGGCCCATGAACTTCATTTGTCTTTTTCATACTGTTCTTATTAGAGACCTTTCTGTGTTTGCCATTTCTAATACCTCCTGGTTTGTTTTCTTTTCTATCCAGGATATCTTCAAAATTCTCCTCAGGAACCAAATTTCAGTTGCTTCTAGTCTCTTCCTCGTGGTGTTGGTGATTGTCCAGCACTCACAACCGTATAATAGAACATGCCATACATACGTTCGGAGTATTCTGAATTTGGTGTCTATTTTAGTTTTCTGTAACATACTAACATGCAGAAGTTTAAATCTAATGCAAACCGACATCTTGCAGCTCAACCCCCCTTATAGTTCCCTGTAGACATGATTCCAAATAGAAGCTCCTCACGTGCAAATGGTGGGGAAAAATCCCCTCAGTCAGATTGTTCTCATTTAGCATTTCACGTCTTAGATATTGTATTTCGGTTAATTTAAATTTCTTAGGTTCTTTCATCGAGGATTGAACTCACAACCCTTACATTGAATTCACTCTAGAATATTCCTTAATCGATTCCTTTTATTAAGTAGGATGTGTGTCCAATAGGTTAAGAAAAAGTTCAGCTTAAAATTCCTGGAATGTTACAAAAAACAAAAATCACCTGAAGAAGCCAGGAAAGTATAACAGCTGAAACATTTAAAAACAAAACACAGATGAGGATAATCATCTTAAATTTTGAAATAAAGTTGAATGAAATAAATTAGTGATCTGCAAAAAATTTACCAACATTCACACTATAAAAGTCCCCACTCAAATGTAAGTTTATTTTTATAAATAAAAACTGCATCTTCTGATGCCATGAAAATGTTGAATAGATATTCGATATTTTTGTATGCACATGAGAAAAATATTAGCAGTGAACACGTTTTATTTACTTTTACTGTTTTTGTTGTTCGACTTTCAGCATCTGTTATTTAAAGCCAACCACGTATACGACTTCATCATTTGCCTCAATAATTTTTAAGCCAAACTTGTTCCATTCATTCAGTTGTAAATAATTCCATAAAAATGTCTGCTGCTCAACTTAGCTGAGAAATTGGAGTTTAGTGTAAAGAATTTCTGCAACATCAGCACAATTGATTCACTGTTCATATTTTGGTAAATCCCTTTTTTTTGAATTTGCCTAACACGATAGAATCGAAAGCAAGTCAAAATTATGCATTCCTTATGCATTTTTATGATAGAATCGAAAGCAACTCAAAATTATGCATTCCTTATTCTGAACTTTTAACTTGCTCTCATTTCAAACATCTTAAACATAAGATGTTCGATTTGAAACTGGGTGCACATGATAGGCCTAATGGATATAGTTATGGACTATGGAATCGGCTGTTACTCATTCTACTGATATACTAATACTTATTTACTTTATTTTTACATATTATTTCTTATTATTGAAATCATTGAGATAAGTAATTTGTTTACTTGCAGACTGTTATCCTCATCTTCATTGTTGTTGTTTCATAACATTTCAGCCAACTCATCCTCTGGCCTTCTTCAGGTGAAACAACAACTATGAAGATGAGAATAACAGTTCGCAAATAAATTAATAAATATATTTTTTCATCTACTTTACACTTTTTTTGACTTGTGATATTGTCTTCTATTGCATTCTAGAAAAAAAACATCTCAAGTAGCTTTTGGCCTTCCTAAGTGGTGACTTGTTATTAAAAAAAAAAATAATTCCTGGCGCAAATCAAATTTCTGATTGGAGTTTTTCAGGATAACAAGACTAAAACTATTTCGAACAATTCAAACCTGACGATGTTTATTCTGAATTTGTCTTCTCTCGCCTCATGAATCTTGTAAATGACCTTTAAAGCAGATGACCTTCCTAGTTGACTTTTACTCTCGATTCAGAAAAGGTTCGTTTGGTTTTAACTAGATCAACTTGACCAATAACGGAATGGCTACGTAGCAACATTTTAACATGACGGTTGCTTCACTGTATATGCTACATTTAAAGAAATTTAAAAAATTTCAATTATTTTTAGTGCAAGTCATTCAACACTATATCAAAATAAGTTCCCCACTAATGTCCATCCGCCTTACTTCTTTTTTATACTTTATTCAATCCTATATTTATACTTCTTTGTAAATATTTAGCTGGTCATAAGATCCAGCTGTATTATAAGGTTGCTGTTTGAATTGCTGGCACAAACTAGCATTAAAAATACTATCCAATATCAAAGTTACCCAGAATTAAAATATCTTTTATCTTAGCGCATTGTTAAAGTTTGTGTTAGTATAAATATTAAATAACGAGAGACAACACAAAAGCATGTTTTAGTTTACTAGGGTCGCATCGTAATCGTACGAACTCATTTTATTCAAGTAAAGTAACTCTTCCTGGCTAATCTGAAGGAAAGATAACTCATGTCATGACACCTATCCACAAACAATTGCATCTATTATTAAAGAAATGTGTTTTCATTACTTGTTGTGCATTTTTACGATTTATAAACATTTTTTTTAATTTTTTTTTTAGGGAGGAGATGCAAAGATGCCACCATCTGACCCAGCTGGTTTTACTGCTCCACCACCACCTCCTCCTCCACCACCACCAATGTCAGATGATGATGCTTCGGAGCATGATCAATCTGAAGCCAGGGATGCTTTGTTCAAGGATATTAGTAAAGGAATTGACATCACAAAAAGTAAGTAATGCGTGTGGCAAAACGCGAATCGTCTCACATTTTGGAATGTGTTTGTTGCTACGTGTTACGAATCAAATGTCATCCGATAAGTTTACTTGTTCAATGCGTAGTTCTCCTTGGTTTTGTTTTTTATGTCAGAGTGATAAAGAAAACAATTATAAATTCTTAATTATTTCTTTTTTTTCTTATTTTAAATAAATTATTCATTTTTTATTTTTTAAGTTTATAAATCACATTTATTTGAATGTGCATGCACACACACTATCCGATCTAATATTTTTATTAATAGAAACAGGAGATTTTTAGAGTAAACAGCTTTTTACTTTTTATTAATGGGTCATCACTTATCAAGGCTTGGGAGCCACTCAAGGATAATGATTAAAGAAGTTGTCAGGGGGATGATAATGTTTGAGCAGATTACTGAAGAGGAATTGGTTATCTAAGTGGACAGTTTAACAAGTATTTGTTTAGATTAGACTTGAAAATTACCATGCTCTAGTCAGTGATATCATGCTCCACAGGCTGAATATTCTTGGAAAGCAACTTTGTTTATGAAAGTTTTACTTGGGTTTTCATAAAGCAAGAGAAAAGAAGGTTATTTGGTGTGGTTGTGTTGTGAATATTTTATGAGGGGGAGGGGGTACAAGAAATTAGCATAAACATAATACAGTAAAAATCTTTTCTGTGAAAAAGATTATTACCCACTAGATTTCAAAGTCGCTTTTGTACTTAGTCAAGACAGGAAGATATGACAGCAGTATTCCATCTTTGGATGTATCTGGCTCTTCTATAGGTAGAGGATTGTATCAGGGATGAAGTATTTTCTGTAGCGGTAGAATAGTTCAACCATTTTTCTTGCAACCTTAGCAACAGATTTGATATGACTTCCATTTCAGGTCTAGGATGAAAGTCGATCCTAAAAGCTTATTAAAGAAAGAGGGTTCCTTTTAAGAATGAACCATTCATTTTAGCTAAGAAGTGAGGATCCAAGCATTGATGGTGAAAAGAGGGAGTTTTGGTTGTAGAGACATTAAAAGTAACAAATCCCTTTTTTTTTTTTCCACATTGTACAATGTGCTTCAAGTTGCAAAGCAAAAACATTCTAATCATCAATGTCATAAATGTTTTTTTTTGCTTAGATGCCAACGAATGATCTCCGACTATGATTTGTAAGAAGATCAGAGAAAAAGGTTGAACTCAAAATGGTTCTTGAGGCATGTCAATGCTATGTGCTTCTGACTTTTGACCCTTAATATCTTTTATAGACCTGTACAGGATTTGATGGTTGAGAAGACATTTCCAGATATTCTATATCTAACAAGCTTATGGAGCAAACATTTGTGTTAAATACTATCAAAAGCCATTGATATATCAAGCTATCTTCTTAGAAACGAAGCCATTATCGATCGATTCACTGATCCTGTGTGATCTCACAATCAAACAGCTTTGTAAGCTATTTCGGGTTGCAGTTTCTTTAGTACTATTATCAAGACCAGTTGCTTTGTTGGCATCAGAGTTTGTGATAAGTTTGTTGAAGTCACGGATGTTGCTTGTTTTTTTTCAGTTATGAAGGAAATTCTGTGTTAGGTAAACCTGATTGCAATTACTATTTTTTTTGTCTACTCCACACCTCTGCTGTCAATAATGGACCCAACAGAACAATTTGTTAACCTCCCTCAACTATTCTTCACTTGCTCCTACTCCCCCTCTCCCATCTCATTTTGATCTCCTTTGTCTTCATCCACATTTTTGTTTGGTTCACAACAATGTGATATATTTCAATTTGCCATTAATGCATTACGTTTTTTTTTTTTAAATCTTTTAATGGGGATGGAGGAGTGGGACTATGTATGCTTTTCACTTCTCCAGATCTTTGTCAATCATGTTCTCCAGTTATCTGAGAGAAGTAACTGGAACATTTTCATACATACATAAGACAACAAGCACCGATTTATTTTTAAAAGAAATACTTTATTAATTTAACTGTGGATGCATTTCTTTATTTATGAGTTGTTTCTTCTGATTAGATCATCATCATAAATGTCTAATCACCTATCTAGTCGAACTTTACGTTGCATGTCTTTTACTCACTAATTGTTAAACTGACAATTCAAATATCTCTGTTGCAAGTCACATGACTAAAACTCAACCAATCAAATATCTTCTTTTTTGCACGAGGACAGGTGAAACTAGGTTAAATTGTGGCAATCATTCTACACTTAACTAAAATAATCACATTGCTAATAATATGGCAATGCACTGAATCTTTGATAATCTCAAGCTATTCGTTGTATCTTTGCTTTTTGTTTTTGCATACCATTTATACAAAAATGAAAGAAAATCTGATTTAAATAAAAAATGTTTTCCAATTTAACAACCCTGCATACATACATATATTGTCACGCAGAAGACAATGACATTTTAGGACTTGTTCAAGAGAAACAGAAATCATTACCATGTGGATTGCTATACAACATGACATTTTGTCTTGGTTATAAATCCACACTTTGTCCGGGACACACATTCACTTGTTTTTGTTTTGGATTGCATGCAATTATCCTTTGTAATATTTATTTTTAGCCTGGACACCGCGTTTTCCAGATATTAATTTCAATGCAGTTCAAGGTAAAATACTTGCACCAAACTTAGGCTTGCCCACTATTCATTATCTCTCATTTGATTTAACAAGTCTGTCCAGCATAGAACCAACATTCTTGCTTTTTTTGTATTCATTGTCCAATTGCTAAACTTGAAGAATTATAAGTATAGTCATCAAAATCAGTTCTAGCCTTGAAACCAGCAAAGATCCGAGACGGTGGTCCTCCAAGATTAGTATTGTACAAGTAGTCGTCACTTGTAGCAGTTGTAAGTTTTTGCTTGTGGAAAAGTTCTTCCTTGTCTGTTCACCAATGTCATCAGTTCATCTTTTTTGTTTATTTCCACCTTGTCTTTCCTTGCACTTTGGATCTTCAATTATCCAATATTATGTTCCCTTGCCATTCTAGCTTCCTTTTCTACACACTGGTCAGCAAATGTTTGTAGTAATTAACATTTTCATGAGTGACATAGTCTCTCTAGGAGATGCCAAATATTCTCTTGAAGAATTTTGTTACCACCATTGCCAATATTCTTCCTCTGTAGCTCAGTCCATGAAACATGCATGAAAAATGAAGAATAATTGCAACAAATACTTTTTTTCAAATCTTTGATTTAGTCTTTTTTTTTTTTCTGACATGTTTAAAAGCATTGAAGATACAACTTTATCTGAGTTGAGTATTACCATTTTATAATGTATCTCTATGACAAAGTCGATTTCCCCCATATCTATAAAGATTGTATTCCTGTCTGTTTGTATTTTGTTTTTATGTTTGTTCACAATTTGATTAATATATACAAAATGTCCATTACTTTCCTATTTCATTTATTTCTATATATAAAGCATGATTCTTGCAAAATATACGATTAAGAGGTAACCTGATTTGCATATTACATTAAGAAAAATTGATTTTACTAAATAGCTGCAAGTTATTGTTTCTAACAAGAGAATTGTTTAAGTGTTCTATTTAAGAGTTTTATTTAAATTTGATTTATATTGATAATATATTTAATTCATTTTGAATTATTATTACTGACATCGATCTTTTTTAGAAACCAGTTGTCCACCTGTAGTGCCACTTGTAGTCTTCTATTATATAAAAACCTCAAATGTCGGTTTGTGTGTGTCTGCTAAAAGGTTTTGTTGGCAACATTGGACCAGGTGGAAGCCTATACCATTTGAAAGAGCGATCCCTTGGCGCATAATATCTGAAAATTATAAAAAAAAAAGAAAAAATTAATTCTGTGCTGGTCAACTGGACCGTTTCTTGCAGGGGGGGGGGGGGACACTTTTTGCGACACTATTTTTGCAAGTCACGTACACGTTGATGTTTATTTTTTTTCGGGGTCATGACATAAGTCGTGATCTGGTGGGCAAATTTCCTTTCTTTCCCTCTTTTGTGTTTCAGGTTTAGGCCTGCCTTCAGCGGAGATATATATATATATATTTTTTTTTTCGGTCGCATGGGTACTCGCTGTTATTTTTATTGAAACAAAAGTTGTTTTGATTCATTTGGGGGGGGGGGCAGGGCAGGTTGTCACTTAATTCTTCCATTCTTTTCTTGGGGTTGCTCAATATGTTTAGTATAGCAACTCTGTCAAAACCGAATTTCATGTCCACCCAGGCAATGCTGGGTATCCATGCTAGTATATATATAAAATAAAGCATTATTAGTCTTTTATGGTTACTAAAAGCTAATACTACCAAATACCCAAGTCGTTCATATAAAATCTGAAAAATTCTAGTTGTTTAATCAATTTTGGTTGAAGGAGATAATTTATATGCCATCAAATTTGATATATAAGAAAAGAAAAACTTAAAAAACTTTTGCAAAATTCACTCATTTTTAAAAATTCTCTTGAAGATATAAAAACTTCAATTTTTTTTCTTAGAGCTGAAAATTCCATATTTATTGTGTATAGCATAAGACTAAGGAATGATTGAGAATTCTTATTTTCTTAAAAAGTAATTCTTCTAACTGAAAAGAAAAGTGGTATCTATAAACCAATAAATTTGACTATTGATATTGGTAAGGTGCTAATCTCAGAAATTTTGGGACAGCTAGATATCAAATGTATTTTGTATGTATTTTTAAGGAAGGAGATTAAATGCTTAAAAGTATTTACGTTTTTACATCTGTATATGTCTATAGATCTGAAATAAAATATTGACATTAAATATGAAAAAAAAAACCCTCTGAAATATCTGTAACCTTGTTATGTATTTATTTTTAATAACCATTTTTAATGGTAAAAAAAATCTTTTAATAGAGATAATCTTCACTCAAACCTGAGCAAAAAGAAAATAGCATCCAATTAGAAAAGAAATAAAAATATTCAAAAGAAAAGAAATAAAAATATTCAAAAGAAAAGAAATAAAAATATTCAAAAGAAAAGAAATAAAAATATTCAAAAGAAAAGAAATAAAAATATTCAAAAGAAAAGAAATAAAAATATTCAAAAGAAAAGAAATAAAAATATTCAAAAGAAAAGAAATAAAAATATTCAAAAGAAAAGAAATAAAAATATTCAAAAGAAAAGAAATAAAAATATTCAAAAGAAAAGAAATAAAAATATTCAAAAGAAAAGAAATAAAAATATTCAAAAGAAAAGAAATAAAAATATTCAAAAGAAAAGAAATAAAAATATTCAAAAGAAAAGAAAACTGAAACCTGGAAATTCCCATCATCTTTTCATCTTAAATTTGCAATTAATGTTCTAAAAATATAAGACATTATCTGTCCACTTTTCTCTAGTACTAATCCAAATTATTTAAAATATAAAATTTAAATATGAAAAACAAAGCTGTTAAACTTCAGTTTCACAACCATGAATGAAATAGAATCTATTAATTTTGATAAATTTTTAACAAAGCTCACGTTATCAAATTTATTGATAAGTAATTTCAAATAACATTTTTTTTTATCAATAAATTTTGCACATTTTTTTTATTTTCATATTTTGTTTCATGAAAGCAGTTTAAGTTAAAACAAACCAAAAACAAAAAAAATTGTTTACACAAAATATTTTTAAGTTGTCAACAATCATTAATTGACACATTTAAATATTTCACATGAATGTTGGTACTTCATCTAGTTAGATATAACACAATATTGAAACAAATCTAATTTTGATAACAATAGCTACTGGATAATCTTATCTATGATTATAATAAACAGATTACATTTATACCAAAGAAAAATAATGTTCCTAACTTGGTGTGGTGGCCTTGCAGGCCGATAGTAATCAAAGCAAATACAGTGGGATGTAATTAAAAAAAAAAAAAAAAGTATGCTACAAAATACACATCCTTATTCTGGAGCCATAACTGCCACAAATCGTTCCCTCAACATTTCTGGATAAATCTATTATTTCTGAAATGGGTAGATCAGCTTATCTTATTTGTTAATTTTGTTTTTGCTTTTGAGATTCTTTTTTTTTGATTCTTTTGTTTCAGATTTGAAGAAAGTAACTGATGACATGAAGACCCATAAGAACCCCGCTTTGCGTAAGGGGCCGGCTCCTTACAAAACTACTTCAGGTCCACAACCGTTCAAGCCAACTGCTAGTACTACAATTAAACCAGCCCCAAAAACGCCAATCTTGGAACTTCAAGACAAAAAATGGATTGTTGTAAGTTTATTATCATCAGACTGTTCTCTAATAGCTTTTATCTATGATTATTTTTTTTTCTCTTTATAGATAAGTTTTGTTGCTTTAACCTGTGATGTAGGTAACTGCATATCATAGTTCTAGTGTTAAGTGTCATCTGTATATAAAAATAAGATAAAAATGTTTAAAGTCATGCAGGTTTGTCCACAAAATGATAACTCTTGTACGATGACAACTCTTGTAAATAGAATGCTTAAATAATAAATAACCAACAATCAATTTTTAACATTTCTTTTAGTCTTTGTCTGTAGAATTGCTGATGAAAAAAAAACGTCAATATTTACTAGTATTTTGAAACAGACATCATTGACTATTTTGTTTCTTTGCACAATGTACTTTTAAAGCTTAGAACATCACCTTGCTGCATTGTTACAATATTTTTTCTGTGCTAATACTCCTTAGTTACTGACCAGTTCATAAGGCTGCAGAGTTGCTAACTGCATGCATCCCCATGCAGAGAGGTAAAATCCCCTTGAAAACTGAGAACCTGTAGGCCATAGGTGGCAACGTGTAACATCTTTGGACCTGATCCTACTGGTTGAACACTCCATGGTCTGGTGACTTGTAACACTCTAGACAGAAGATCGGAGAGGCCTGATTGGATCAAACAGAGGTCATGTCCTGCTCTAGTATCTCTAAGTTCGTCTCCACTTGATTATCCTAACAATTACAACCTTATTTCTCCTTTTTATTTTCTTCCCAAATAGATAGTAGAAAGCAGTGGCTGAGGGTCAGTCGTGTTGAAAGCAAATTTTTTAAATAGCAGATTAATGTTCTGTAGGAGCAATGAATTCTGAAAGAAATGTATTCTAGGAATCTAATTATTATTATAGAATTTTATTTAACATTAAAACCATAGATGGTTGATATACCGTAAAACAAACCATCATCAAAATTACATTTCAATATCTTTGAACTCTTTGTTTTATCTGTCCAGACTTTGTCACAGCATGGTTATGAATTAACGATCATCTATAAACGCTCGGTATAAATCTTTCTTACATGAATGATTTTATTCTGTTGTCTGATGTTAATAATTAATGCCTGCAGTATTATCCTCTTAAATAATCCAATGTTTTTTTATGGTGAGCAATCTCAACTGATATTTGGGTTGTAGTTTATAAAATGTGCTTTAATCAGTTATGTATTTTTATATTTTTATTAATTTGTTTTTTATGTTTGTCTATTGATTTTTTTTAATTGTTGTATATTTATGTATTTAAATTTAATTGTGGAAAACATGTTATTGCCATCAATAGCGCTTCTAGGATGTTTAAACATTATGTAGTTATTTTTGTGTAAGATTTTAGTGTTAGTGGTTTGAATTTTTCTATCGTGGCCACATGAGTTTTGCTTTGTTTTTCTAATTGTGAAATTTAAAGTTTAAAATAATCTTTATTAGCGAATATTTTTCAAAATATTTGTTCATAAAAATTTTCAACAATGGCTGATTGATCCGCATGCTTCCTTGGAAACATGTATGAAAAATAGATTTTCATTGTTTTTATATAATCCAACACAAGCCAGAATTTCAAGCAGGTGTTAAACCAAATATGATGATATCACTGTCTTTTTGTTCTGTTTTTAAGGAGAATCACCAAGGCAACCACAGCATCTCCATCACAGACACAACCATCAAGCAAACTGTTTATGTTTATAATTGTCAGCAATGCACCATCCAAATCAGTGGGAAAATCAATTCCATCGTTATTGGTAAGCGTTTCGATTCAATTCACTTGTTCAAATGAATAATTTTGGTAATTACCAAAATCCAGACATTGTTCTTTATTAGTGAAATTGGTAAATAGTAAGGTAGATATTCCTTTAGCATTGGTTGTCAAGGAGATGGATGATAAGAATGATTCCATTCAAGCATATATCACTTGATTTTGTGATATTTTATTAAGTGGAACTTCATTCAAATTCTGCTTGCATTTCACTTCTCATGGAGATAAAAAATAAGAAAAGGAACATCAAATCTATTTTAAATGAATCTCATCCTCAAATTAGCTGAAATTGTTTTTGTTTTTTTTATTGGCAAAAAATTTTTGTAACAAAATGTTAGTTTTTTTTTATTTCATTTTTTTTTTTTTGCTATGAAATTAAAATCTACTGTTTTTTTATTTTTTTTAGGGAAGGGTATCTCTGAAGGCAGATAAAGAAAAGAGAAACAAAGTTTTATTTAAAGTTTTAAGAGATTATTGTTAAAATAATGTTGTAGTTAACTTGCAAAAACAAATGTTGGTGGGAAAAAATAGAAGATATTATGCAAATAGTGATGAAACTTTAAAAGTCTTTAACCTCAAAGAAAAAGTGCATTTTTTTATCTTTCTTTGAAAATATTTGAAAAATGTTGCCATTTTCTCATGAAAACTTAAAAGATCTCACGGGACTTACTCATCCTAACAATTACTAAATTGCTTTGTTCAGCTTGTTCTTTGTTCAGTTGATACCTAATAGAGTTTATTATTTTCTGTTGATTGATACATGGGTTGCAACATTCTATAAACCAGATGTATGGCATTACTATATCTGAAAATAGTGAAATTTAATGGGTTGTCTAAAATGAACCAAATATTTGTTTTATTATAATGACAATGTGGATGGATAAATAGACATCTTTTTCTGTTTATTCATTGTAAAATATGAATATCAAAATCAATCTTAAGATGACCAGCAATAAGAGTGAAGATAGGAAGAGTGTCATTCTGTAAAAAAAAAAAATCCAAACTCTACAATTTTTTATTTTTATTTATTGACAGCAATGATGAGTTAAATATTAATTAAATATCTTTTTTTCTTCCACGTGACAGATGGGTGTAAAAGAACTGGCGTTGTATTCGATGATGTGATTTCTGCTGTTGAGTTTATCAACTGTCAAAGTGTAAAAACACAGGTAAGATTTTTCATGTCTATGATGGAGGGACATGAGTTGTTACCTCCAAGAAAAATGAATGTTGTACCGTTTTTATTTATTGTGTATCCTTTCTTAAAGGATACAGGTTGATGCAAAAGTCCAAAACTCAGACAAATCTCGTGTATCATTTAACTTTCTTTCGTGCAAAATGTTATGCCTTAATACTTCTTGTGACACTTTTCCAAATGAATTATGTGGGTTACATCCAGACTTCTGCATCATATTATATGGGTTCTTGCACGAAGGATCACCACTTTGTAGTAGGTTGCTGGAAAAATGGTGGAATCATTCTACCGCTCCAGTAGATATCTCACTGCTGATGCAATTCTCTATCTGTAGAAGAGCCAGGTACGTCCAAGGATCGAGTACTGTTGCCACATCTGGGCAGAAGCTGCTAGAAAGATCTTAATCTGCCCTAACAGAGTTCAAAATACTTCTTAGCCTAGTGGGAGAGGCCATTTTCTCTACCCTCTTGACCTCTTTCTCACAGAAGAGACGTTGCAAGCTTGTCTCTGCTTTATCATTATTTTTATGGCAAGTGCTCATCTGAGCTCCAATCTATGGTTCCCCCTAGCCTGACTTTCACAAAAACCTTTTCTAGCTGAAACCACTATCAAGAATTTCCCCCCACTCTTTATCTGTGCCTAAACCTAAACTTAGATTCCATGAACAAAGCTTCTTTCTTAGAACTGCACACCTGTGGAACTCTGTTCTGTTTTCCTACTTTCCAACTGACTATGGTTGTCTTCAAGTCCAATGTAAACAAGTTCTTGATCAGTCATCCTCTTAAGTAATCCAATTTGCCAAAATCCCACTACTAATGATTACTTTGGCATTTTCCCATTGACTAATGTACACTTATTAACCCTTATCCTCAAGTGGCCTCCAGGCCTTGGTAAATGGTGACTCCTTTGTAAAAAAGAAAATCATATCTCTAAGCCAACTAGTCAAATAAATAACCTTAATTTTTCACAGAGAAGAGATTACTGTTCTTATCTCTGATTGGTGAATTGGGTAGCAATTGGAATTGATTATTTCAGAGAATGGCTCCACTAGAATTTGTTAGCATTGAACTTAAAAATGACCATGTTGTAGTTAGCTGGACAGAAACTTCTTGAAAAGAAACTGTGTTCATGGAAGTTCTTTTTAAACTGAAGAAAAAAAAAAAACGGATGAGTTTTTGTTGTAAATGCTTTATGGAGGGAGGGGGGAGACTGATAACATCTCTTATGCAAGAAAAGGGTCGATTGCAAAGTCAATTTTGAACTCTGGCAAGGCAAGAAAGAGGGTGCCTAGTGGCATCTGCACATTTGGCAATGCTGTTTCGAACTTAAGCATGACAGATCGACATAATGCTGTTTCAAACTTAAGCATGACAGATCAACATAATCTATCACACATGTAAAAAGAAAACCAACAAAATGAATTGAGTTTCATGTGTAAAAGTTAAACTTGAATATTATTTAATTAAGCAATCCTTTCACTGAAGCAATGACGAGACCAGAATGGATTGAACCAAAATGTTGTGATTATGACTTAATTCTATTAATTAAAGCTGATAGATTCACATACCAAGATATGAAAACTTCAATTCTATTTATTAAAGCGGTTTAACACTCTTTGATTAGTAACTTCGATTCAAGTTTTATTTTCTTATTCACATAAGTCTGGCAACTTTTGATTTTGCTGTTATTTTACCCCAAACAAGGCACACTTAATGTAAGGAGCAATTAGTTGGGACCACAATTACAGGGATACTATGTAGGGAGTTGAGCGACAAGATAGCTGTTCACATTACATTTGACCTTTTGCATAGAAGCAGGGACCCAGGAAGGAATTCCAAGTTTAGCAGTCTGAGGGAAGAAACTTTTCTTCATCTTGGGATCTCTATGGTGTAGCGATGGGATTTCATGTTAATCGGGAGTATTTACATTGAGGAGGTACAAGTGCCTGGAGTTCATCAGAGCACACTTCATTAAAATATTTGTAAAACAGGCACAGAGATGCAAGATTTTGGTAATGAGACAGAGGCTGGAGTTTGGTTACTAGTGTGAGTGGCAGATGCATCAGTCCAGGTGTGACAACAATACTCTATGCATGGGTGAATGGTGGCTTTGTAGAGATACAGGATACTTTCCTTCTAGCATGGTAGAAAGAACCTGCCTTCTTCACAGCAGCCTTGGCAATGACAATGTATTTGTTTCAATTCATGTTATCTCTGAATATTAAGACTAGGAGCTTGAACAGAGAGCTTTCAGATAGCGTATCATTAGCCATGGCAATCAGTAGTTGGAAGCATCAAATGTTACCATCCATTTACGGGTCCATTCCACTAGACTGAAGGATATTCTTAGATATGTGTTCATTCGTTTTCTCCTTGAGTCTGTTATAGTGCATGGTATCATCAACAAATATAACCATCTCTGAGACAATTGTATCAGAAATGTCATGAATATCAAGAATAATAAAGGTCCAAGGATTAACCTTTGTGTCACACCTGATATATCGTGTTGCTTTGACATATGATCACGAAGCATAACATGAACTTTCCTCTTAAGGATTTGATTATGTTCGTCCAGTAATATCATATATAATTTTCATGAAAAGATCATCATGTCAAACCCTATCATAGGCCTTAGATATATCTAGTGGCTATTGCTATAGCCTCCCATACTGTACGAAGCTTGGTTCATTTGAACTTTGTTATTGCTGCTGTTGAATTGTTCACTTTACAGATCAAAACACAACTGAACCATACAACATGGATCAAAGTGAAACAATTGTTCAAATGAGAATACCAAATTAAAAAAAAAAAAAGTTCAAAAGTAATTGAGAAGTTTTCATATTTTAAATCATTTATTATTTAATTAAATCTAATGATAATTTTCCTCTTGAACAGTTGGAATGTCTTCATAAGATAAAGGAAGTGACCACAACTAACAATATTTGATTAATTTTATCTCTGATTTGATCCATTTTCCTCAGCTTAGAATTGATTATGATTATCTTCAGAAATGCACATCACCACGGAACTGGGGGGGGGGGGGGGCATTATTATGTTTAAACTGTAATCAAACTAAATCATCTTCTGCATGAATATATTGACCAGTCAGACATCTATCTTCATATTGGCAAAGCTGCATAAGTAACTTTCTAAATCGTATTACTGCTGAGTATTATTTAACAGCTTCTGTATATTTGTATATAAAAATATGAGGTTATAGAAGTTTGTGCACTTATAATTGAACAGAATATTGTTTTCTTTTGCAGTGACTTGTATATTTTTTTTATTGTTGTCAGGTGACAGGTAAAGTTCCAACAGTGAGTATTGAAAAGACGGATGGCTGCATGGTCTACCTGAGCAAAACTTCTTTGGATACGGAAGTTGTTACAGCAAAATGTTCTGAAATAAATGTTCTTATCCCACAAGAAAATGGAGATTATGTAAGATCATTTTCTTTGTTGCTGTTTTTTTTTATTTGCACGAAAATGTTTAACATGCAATGCTTTTATAATTCCATCAAATCTAATCCAAGATGAAACTCCTAACTTTTTCTAAAAATACCCATAATTCTTTAGTGATGTTTTGATTCCTTTTTTTTTTTTTTTTTTTTTTTTTTTTTTTTTTTTTTTTTTTGGCAATTTTAAAACAAAGGCTTGTTTTATTTTTATTTTCTAATTTTTGTATGTTTTGTTAAAATTATATTTGCTTTTTTTACATATAAACTGTCAAGGGGAACTGAAATAAAGTTTTAGAATATGTTCATATATTTTAATAATGTTTTTAAATTGTTTAAAAATTTTATTATACTGAAATAATATTTGGAATGGTGTGTGATATGCCACAAACCTGAAGTAAATCCTATGTGAAAGTGGTGAGAGGGTCATAGATCCTAAGTCAATCATCTGATGGTATAAGCATTGAGATCAAAGTCCCATAGATAGAAACTAGGGTTCAAATTGATTTTACTATTTTTTGAACTGAAATGATATTCTTAATAATATTGGGTAACGGATGGATTATTTTGCCATCTAATTTACATATGTGTTTTTGGTATGGTATGTACAGACACACATATGTAAATTAGATGGCAATGCTGACAAAATACCAGAGAGAGGATAAGTGGAAAGTCAAAAATAACTAAGAGAGATGGGTTATTTAAAACTATTTTTTAAACATAACTTTATCCCACAAATATGTTGTACTTAAGCATGTTGTTTGTATTGTAAAATTTATATAAGCATATTTTGTATAAATTTTTGTTTTTCATTATTTTCCAGGTGGAATATTACATCCCTGAACAACTGAAGTCAACCTGGAATGGTAAATCGATTGTTACAGTGTGCAGTGATAACAAGTAGACAGGTGACCATAATTCAACAACGCCATTGTGAAAACAACTTAAGCAAATCCTCTCTTTTTATTTCTCCTTTTCTTTTTTACATCAGATGCTAATGACAAAGTGTCTGTCTCCTTGCACCTACGAAACAAAAACAATCATCAGCTGCTGCTGCTAGGATCATTGAAAATAATGTTCAGTATTTTAAAACAAAAATGTTTAATGATCTACGAAGATGAAAACAATCCATTAAGCAAAAAAGGCGCCCAAACGACCTGTACCAACCCCCGTTTTTTTTTAATTCCCTTTCTTTACTCTTTTTAAAGTTTTGTATACTTAATAAATAAATGAATAAAATAAGGCAAAAATCTGTTAATATTTGTTTATTTAGTTGAGACGAAGAAACAAAGCAACATTAAAAATAATTTGTTTAATTTTATTTCAATGACATGATTAGACGTTTTCAGCTGTTAGATGGGTGAAATAATGATTTGTTTCTTTTAAAACCAAAACAAATGGATTCTTTTTTGTGTTCCTTCTTGTCAACTAAATAAAATTTATTTGTTGTGATCTTATTCTTCAATTATCTAAGGCGCATACATGACTATCTTGATACATTTGCAAATATAACAACAACACTAAAGACTGCTATCGTCTTCCTAATCATCTTCACCGTTTAAAAGGATCATAGGTTTTTTTTTTTTTTTTTTTGTTCCACCAGAACATTTTTTACAATCAGCTTATTTCTTTATCGATGGATTTAAAAAAATAATGCATCGACAATTTAAAAAAAAAAAATTATGAATATTAAAGAAATCTTGAAATTTTTATGCAACGGCATGTTCACCTTTCTCAATCCAGAAGAATTTTTACTTTTGTAGGATTTTAGAAAAAATTCCTCTTGACTTTCTACAACTGTTTCAAATTCTCTTCTGCTTCAAAAAGTTAAACTTCACTTGCTAGAATTCAAGAAAGTTTTCTAATTCTTTTCTTCTTTGACAGAAAAAAACCCAGAACTTCTTTTGTTTTGTTTATTTATATTTTGTTCATATTTTATGTATGGCTTTTGCGTGCTGTTTGGAGAAAAGTAACACTGATGATGGAGAGAAACATATTAAATAGGCATCACTATAGATTAAGAAGCTCTCCCTTCAGGTTGAATGGATTGTAAACTATTTGTTTTACGGCATATCAACCCCTTTTCAGGTTATTTAATGCCGAATCCAGTGATTTTGAAGAACAATTTTTAAATAGAGTATATTTGTTGTTTTCAAGTCGGTTTCTATTTAACTCGTAGTTGGGACCCTAACAGGTACTAGCACTCCGGGTCAGAGTGAACCTGGGAGCAATGGCAATTCAAGGGTGGCTCCACACTCCCCAAAGCCCACAAGCTGGGTTCTCACCATCGGATATAGTTTACGGTCATATCCAGAACTGGTAAACTTTTTGTAATGATAACTATCTTAACTGCATACAAAAATGGCTAATTTTTCAAATAGATGGGGGCCCAAATGAGTTTTTCAGCTGTTCAATTGCTATTAAAATAGATAATGATATTTCTAATATAATCAGGTGATTCTCTTTTATGACTTGTTTTCGTTGTTCCTCTCTTTTTGAAGATCTATGGTTCCCTGGTTTGTCCACAATTTTTTTTTTTTTTTTAGCAAAGCTATTTAAAAAAATTATTCTTGTTCAGAATTACCCCTACATTAAAAAACGAAAATAAATAACAAATGCTATATGGTGTACATGTCCGTAACGAAACAAATATTATATTCCAAAAATCATGTAAATTGATCAAATAGTTTTGTTTTATAAAAAAAAATTCATAGACATTACAACAGAAGTCTCCTAAGTTTTGAATTATTTTGGAGTTATCTCCCTTATATTTTTAGATTATTTTCAAGATTGTGATACGGGACAGTTGTTTGTCTCTTACTCATAAAATTTGATTTTCTTGTTTAAAATCTATTTTTCATTTAGTCATAGGTATGTACATAAGTTTGATCTTTATTGTTGATTTTTTAATATGGGAAGAATTCTGAAAAAGAACCAAAAAATAACTTCTTTTTATGCATTCACAACCTATCAAATATTATAAGTATATCTGTGTACTGCCATGCTTCACCAATGTTCTCACTAATATTTATATAAGATAACATCTCAATCGATGAAGTTAAGAAATAATAAAGAAAACATCTCAAACTGGAATTTTTTTTTTTTTTTTTTTTTTAAATGATAGAAAACATCAAATGGAAATACTGAAGGATTTCTTTCCAAATTCATTTCAGGCGATAAGGAGAAGGTCTGACTTGCTATTTTTCTTCTTTCTTTTAAATTACTTTGACAGTTTTTTACTGGTTACTTTGTTGAAAAGCTGACAATTTATACGTATTTAAATGAATACACATGGATGGGTCTTCTTTTCCCTTTTTTTTTTTTTTAAGGTGAAAGATATTGTTCTAAAATCTAAGTAAAGCATAAAATATAAATTTTTTGGCCCCCAGCACGTGTGTGTATGTGTGTGGAGAGGCTAATTTTACAACCGTTGCCTCTGCACTATTTCAAAATTAACTTAAGTTAGTATAAAAGTAAGATTTAACATCTTATAAAACATTGAGTTCAAGGGCATTAATAACTATCAATGCTAAATTATCTCCCTTTAAAAATATAATTTACTATTTTACATAGAAACTTATAAAATATTATTGTGTGTGCATAGCTTTAGTATTTACTTTGACAGTGGTCAATACTATATATATATATACACAGTGAGTCACGGGAAACGGATGTTTTTAGAATGTACCTTGCTCTCCTTGAGTGAGGAAGGTACCCTTTGAATCTGCTTAAGATGCCGTTTAGGTTGTTGTTATTTCCTTGAAAACATCCGTTTCCCATGATGTAGGGATTTTCAGTATTTACTTTAACAGTGCTCAATATATGAGTAGAGCTAGATAATAAGTTATGAAAATTACCATATATATTTTTATAACTCCCACACATTATATATATACACACACACACGTATGTATATTTCTTGAAAAAAGATTTCTGCCTCAAATATATTCAACAAAAAGTTTACCTGGAAAATTATTTTACTGAAAACTATTAATATTAAACTTTAAAAAGGAAGATACTAGAATTTCATTTGCACTCAATTCGATCAGATGTGTCTTATGCACTAATAAAAATGTAATTGGCATTTTGTTGCACTTTTAAGATTTTAAATATTTATAAATTTTCTCATTATAAAAAACGATTATTATATTGATTATAATTTTTTGACAGAAGAAATAAAATGAATTGCATATAAAACATTACAAGAAAAATTTTAAATCATGAGAAAAATCTAAAATCATTAAATTATCAATAAATTTTGTCGTCATCAAAATATTATTAGTTCTTGGGAAGGAAAGGAACTCAGTTGATTGAAATTCCATTTTATGTTAGGCATACAGATGAAGAAAGGAAAGTTTTTTGCAGTTGTAGTGGAAGATGAGTTCATGTGGTAAATGTTTTACAAAGAGGGCTCAAAGATTGAAGCAGAATTGAGCAACTTCCATGAAAATAACAATGGAGTAGAGATGCAGTGGGAAAGGGCTGTAAATTGGAAGAGATTATACCGCCTCCCACTAAACTCTGTTAAGGCAAGAAAAAGTTGTCTGAGCGGCACCGCCCAAGATGTGGCAGTAATATTCTATCTTATGATGTATCTGACACTTAAATAACTTAAATTAACCCTTATCCTCGAGTGGCCTCTGGGCCTTGATAAGTGGTGACACCCTTGTAAAAAAAAAAAAAAATAGCGGAAGATTGCATCATGAATCGGGTACTTCTTGGAGCGGTAGAATGATCCAACCTTTGTTTCAGCAACAGATTGGATATGCATAATGCAATACTGGTAGATTAACACATAGGATAAAAGGGTCCTTCGACTTGTTTAGAAAGTGACACTTCAGGCATGACAGGAGCCAACCAGGAACCGCCATGAGATCTTGATGAAAAAGATTCTAGCTTCCTATCTCTACCACGTTAGAGACAAAAGTTCAAATGAGAGAGAAAAAGCAGATACTGTTATGAGTCATGGAATTTATGTATGCCAAACAAAAACGGGGGACAGCGATCTAAAAGGAAATGTTTTTCCAAGAAAAATAATCCGTAATGGTGAAAATGTTCAACAAGTAGATTGAGCTAGATTACATGAGATCAGTAGTAGCAGTCATAGGAAACAAACAAATCCGCTGGAAAATCATATCACAATTCCCATCATTGATCAACATACCTCGTCACTAATACAGTTGGAGCGGCTTCATCATTTGCCTCAACTCAAGTGAACAGTCCTCGATTCTCTCAACAACGTGGCTCCCTGACATCGACTGTCTATTTACAATCAAGTAACATGTCATTGAACCACAGTTCGTCATCAAAATCAACACCATCACCTATGGAATTGCCAGTGTGCTCTCAAGAAAGAACTTGGTAACACCATTGAAGAAATCCAGATGATGAGGCTGGGTGAAAGACTGCAACTGCCTAAAAGCCTCAGAAAAGAAAGTGATAAAAAGAACCCACATCTCCATAGACTTGTGCAAGTCACAATCACTCACAGAATTTGCTGAAGTTGCAGGAAAGCACTCCCTCAATTCCAAAAACAAATCACTAAGAACTACACACTTTGCAAACTGAAGTTGCAAAAACAAATTAACTTATGCAGAAAGAATTGTCTAAGATCACCCCGCACACCTCATTGTGAGGTCGGCTAAATATCACACCAATATAGAGGGATCTTCCAAACATTGCAAAGGAGTTGGCAGGCAAGATGCCAGCATTTGCCAAAAGACTAAAAAAACACACAGATATCAATGGAGAACAATTTGTTTTAAATTATTCTCCATTTTGAAAAAAATATTCTACGAGAACTTTATAAATGAATACAATAACACTGTAAAAAAACAACAGCTGAAAGACTACCGTTTGAGAATGAAGGCCAATGAAGAGGCTCAATGGATTTCGGATATAGTTCAAAGTAATCAGATCATGTATGAAATGGCAGTCAAATATAACAATCGTAACACATGGAATGATAAAGAGAAAGCTTGAACGATTCCAGAATTCTAAAAAGCTGGTATAGAAAATTCAATTTTTCGTTAAAGATCATGTATGAAACTATTAGAAGTTCTTATAATGAACCATTTTATAAAGAGATTAAAGCAATATTACAGTAACAACAAATAATTATAGTTTTATAACTCAAGCAGAGAAGGATGCAAGGGGAGATAATTTTAGCATACAGCATCATCAATGGGAACGTTAGAGAAATTTTTCATTCCAAGTTACAATCACCTACAGAAGATCCAGCATCGTTGTAATAATAGAAGGGCAGTATACTGTTTCTGTTCCCTGGAAAAGCCTGTCAGGGGAGGTAATGATAAGGCATACAATATTCAAGTTTAAAGTCGCCTTGGACAAATATCCAGATGCAATATTTTATGTCTTTTGCATGACTCACTGTATTTTGCTGTTTTTTGTCAAGAAAATTGATTATTGATTGATAACAATTTGGTTGGATTAATAATTTGATAATCAAAAGCTAAGGATTTCTTTTTCGTTATAAAATATCAAAATGTTTCGACTACTTAGCAGTGAAAAGAACATTTGTATATAATGGATTATCCAGACTACAGATCTCATCTGAAGTATTATTTACACAACATTTCAGACGATAGAACCTCAGGCCTTCTTCACTTGTGTCTTCTTGAACTCTGTTATATTTCTGTCGAACTTTGGAATCTGTATGGAATTTTAAATGGAACTCTTTATTAAATTCATGGGAGTAGCATGCTCTCGTTCTGTCAGCCCTAACTTAATTTGCAATTATATTTTTAGTGTCATTCACACTAAGGATTGAACCTTCAACCTCCAAAAGAGTGTAACTTACTTACAACTGAATTTTACTGTAGAAACGAAAGCTATACCTTATAGGGCTATATAAAAATTATAATGCATGTGTATCAACATTGTAGCAATCTAGTTGATTGAAAAATCTGTCTGAAGAAGACAAAAAAAAAAAGAAGCTGATAACGCGTGAGAGAGAACTAAAAGAGAGGCTGGGGACTTAGTGTTTCCTCTTTTAAATTAAAGGTGGGATTGCGTTCATCTGTTACCGGTGGAAAGAACCTGGAAAACTTCATTAATCTACGTCATGACAAGTAAAAGATATACAATGCACGCAAAAAGAAAGTCCACGCTTGTAATTTTGTCAAAAACTGCAAATTTAAGCTAAATTTAGTGTAACTGTTTAAACAACCTATACCTCAATTCATTCGCCTTTTATTCTTCTATAATTTTACCTGTTCATATTTGACTTTTAATTGAAATATTCTAGTGTTCACGTCAATTAAAAAAAATGACTTCAAATTGAGGAGCCAAAAAGAAAGTCTGTAGCAAAAAATTTGCTTAAAATCAGCTTAAATTATCGCCTCTAAATCAGTTTAAAATATCCATCAACAGGCAACAAAGCATCTTTAATCGTAATTGTTGTTCCAGGTTATACAACATAACATTTAGTCCATATGCCACGACTTTCTCAGTGATCGTCAGGACCTCATTAATCTTCACCTTTCTGGTTTATCCCATTGAGAAATCAGCCGCAAAGAGAAATGTGATGAGGAAATGGTAAGAAAGACACTGGCAGTTCGTGATGCCTAAAAACAGATTTGAGACGGCTCCCCAAATCCAACAACAGTGCAATCTTATTAAAAAGTGCTCTCTTTCTACTGTCAAAAACAGATTAAAGGAATTTAATTTGTGCGGATATGTTGCAAGACGCAAGTCAATGATTTCTGTAAAGAACAGAAAGTGCCGTCTGGACTTCGTCAGATGCAATGAAGATCATGATTCTTCATATTAGTCAAAAGTGCTTTTTAGTGATGAAAGCAAGTTTAATAGACTAGGCAGTGATTGTAGGCAGTACATCCGTTGGAGGAAAGACGAATTTGATCCTAGGTGCTCAGTTTCAACGCTGCAAGATGGTGGAGGTTCAGTTTTAGTGTGGGGCTTTATTAGTACAAAAGGTCCAAGGTCTATAGTTCGCTTGCAAGGTCAAATTAATTCAACCAAGTACATTAATATGTTGACTGAGCATTTTCTACCCTACTTTGGTCAGAATTTGGATGATAATCCCATCTTCATGCAGGATAATGCTCCCATTCACACAGTTGGCAATGTCAGGAGGTTCCTGGAAGATCATGATATTCCATATTTGGATTGGCTTGCACAATCTCCAGACCTCAATCCTGTCGAAAACGTATGGCATTACATCAAGCAATAGCTACACAATGATAAAATTTCAAATTTGGAAGAACTTTGGACAAAAATTAAAGGAATGTGGGATGCCCTTCCCTCAGAGTATTGCTGCAGTCTAATTCAAGGGATTCCCAAAAGATTGCAGGCTGTCAAATTGCAGAAGGGCTATGCTACTAAATATTTACTAGATCATTGTGTTCCTGCTGTATTTGTGTTACATTAATGTCCTAAAGTTACATTTAAATAACAATTTTCCATTGTGCAGACTTTATTTTTGCCTCCTCAATTTGAAGTTATTTTTTTAAATTGACGTGAACACTAGAATATTTCAATTAAAAGTAAAATATGAACAGGTAAAATTATAGAGGAATAAAAGGCCAATCAAATGAGGTATAGTTTGTTTAAATAGTTACATTAGCTCCCTCCCTACGTTAAAGGGAATTTATAAAAATACTAGCAGAGCTACTTGGCGTTGCCTGAGACAAAAGTGTAACATATCTCTATTAAAACTTCTATCTTAATCCGTCTCTCTATCTTTCTCTCTTTTCCATTCCCTTGTTTTCTCCCTCCCCCTATTTTTTTATGCCCTGCCTATTCCTTTCTCTGGATATACACACAATTCGAGGTATAAGTCAGCATAAGGAAAAAAAAAAATTTATGTTCTTTTAGTATATAATCTGGCTAAAAGTCGAGTTATCTCCAACACAAGTTTAGGGTAAAAAAAAAAAAAAAAAATATTTTTTCTAAATTGTGGATACTATTCATCCGGGACAATGCTGATCAAGTAAATACCAACTTTGTAGGCATTTGCTTTGTCGTCTTTTACTTTTAGCCAAACATAAAAACATACTCACCTACATAGAGGCAGGTAACTACACTTAATAATATAGATAATGGATTTGTACACCAATAAATCTGGTTGAAAAAAGAAAGAAAAGGTAATAATGTGAGAGGGGGGGGGGAGAATAGTAAAAGATGGTTAACAAATCGTTCGTTTTTGTCAATTGTTTACAACAAAAAAGTTGGCTTAAAAATCACACCCTTCTCTTTCTCCGAACTCTAAACTCAGTTTTAAAACACTCAACTGCAGCAAAAATTGGTTCAAGGTTTTAGCAAGATTAAACTTATTATCGAAAAAAAGAACAGGTTCATTTTCTTTAAAACCGTCAACTTTAGTGGTCGATCAGTTGATAAGCAACCTCAACATTTTGACATTCAAAATTTATTTTATCAGTTAATTACCCTCAAATCACTGATAGTTTTTTTTATTTTTTATTCAAGCAAAGCTATTCACATTAACTCTTATTCTAAATTTTTATTTGTTAGCTTTTCATATATTAAATATTAGATATGTTTAGATTTACCGTGAGAAAGTGCTTTTCTAATCATTTAAAGATATTGGATGATAAAATCAAAGATAAAAACAGTAAAATAACAAAAGAAAGCGAGAATCATTCTGCTCATTGCAATCTCCCCTCCTCATCCGTTTTAACCTCTTCATGAGTTGAGTAAACATTTTAGTAAGCAAAATATTTTTGTAATTCAATAATCTTGATTGAATTATATAAAAATATGTTCAGGTTTGGAATGGGAAATTAGAGTTAGTATATGAGATGAGAAGTTATCTAGAACAAAAACAAAAAAGATTTAAAATATATATTAGCTTGTTTTGATGGTTATACGGGGTGGGGTGGGGGTGAGAAATGAAGAATAAGAAGAATATATATATATATATATATATATATATATAGATTAATCACTTTTTTTTTTTTTTTTTTATTATTACATTTTCACCCCAAACAAGGCAAATTGCCACTTTGGTGTAGGGGGCTACTATCAGGGGCAACAACTACTGGGGTACTATGTAGGGATTTGGGCAGCAAGGTGTCGGTTCATGTTACACTTGAACTTCTGCACGTCAGTACTGTTGGGGAAGCAGGGACCTGGAATGGAATTCCACAGTCTAGCGGTTCTGGGGAAGAAACTATTGGAGTAAAAAGATCTTTTACATCTAGGGATCTCTACAGTGTGGGGGTGGGATTTAGTAGCCTGTCGGGTTTGTCGAGGGTGCTCACGTCGTGGGGGCACAAGTGATTGCAGTTCGTCAGAGCATTCACCACTAAAATACTTGTAGAAAAGGCAGAGGGATGCAACATTTCGTCGATGGGACAGAGGCTGAAGCTTAGATGCCAGTTCAGGGCCTATCAGGTTTGCGACTCTCTTTTGAACCTTGTCAAGGAGCGAGAGACTAGTAGCAGATGCACCAGCCCAGATGTGGCAGCAATACTCCATACATGGGCGAATGGTGGCCTTATAGAGGTACAGGATACTTTCGGGTGTTAGTAGTTTTCTAGCACGGTAGAGAGAGCCCACCTTTCTTGCAGCGGCCCTGGCAATGCCTTCAATGTAATTGTTCCAAGTCATGTTTCCTGTGAACGTTAGGCCAAGGAGTTTGAAAGATGGACTCTCAGATAAAGAGTCGTTGGCCATTGCTATAGGTGGTAGAGAGGGTTTCTTGTAATTATTGAATGAAACTAGTTTAGTCTTGGCAGCATTGAACGCGACCAACCACTTTTGTCCCCATTCCACTACAGATTAGAGGTCTTCCTCTAGTGTTTCCGCCATTTCTCTAGAAATGTGTTCATTCGTCTTCCTGTCGTGCCTGCCATAGAGTGTAGTGTCGTCAGCATATATACCCATCTCAGAGGCAATGTTGTCGGGGAGGTCATTTATGAATATCAGGAACAATAGAGGTCCAAAGATAGAACCCTGGGGCACCCCCGCATTTATATCATATTGTTTAGATGTACGACCGTCAAGGATAACCTGGATTTTTCTCTTATCTAAGAAGGATTTAATTATGTTAAGTATTCTACCAGTGATACCGTATGATCTGATTTTCCTGAGGAGACCCTCATGCCATACCCTGTCAAAAGCCTTAGATATATCTAGAGCTACCGCTCTGCCCTCCCCCGCTTTGTCCAGTGAATGGTATATACGTTTAGAGATCACAGTTAGGATGTCTGCTGTGGAACGGGCTTGTCTAAATCCATATTGCTTGTCAGTCAGTAGTTTAGCATCTGTAAGATGATGGACTAGAGCATGGTTAATTATGGTCTCAAATATTTTGGCAAAAAGTGGGAGGAGGCTAATGGGGCGATAATTTGATGGGTCTGTCCTTTCGCCAGAATTCTTGAATACTGGTACAACAGAAGCAGTTTTCCAACAGCCCGGAAAGCAAGCTTCATTAAGGCATTTGTTGTAGAGTTTGGAGAGAACTGGAGCTACTTCGGCTGAGCACTTTTTTAATAGCACAGCTGGGATAAGATCGAGTCCACATGCTTTTGAGGTGTCAAGGTTTTTTATGATAGCATGCACCTGAGCAGGGGTGGTTTTCAGATCGTCTAGTGTGGCGTCTGTCCGCATAGGAAAGTCAGGTAGGGGGTGGTTGGAAGGGTCCAGTGTGGAGTTTGAAGCAAACCGACTGGCAAGCATGTTAGCCTTGTCGGTTGCTGAGGAGACAGCCTCGTGATTGTTGGTTAGTGGGGGAATTGTTGATTGCCCATTATTTACTACACTGTTGTAGATTTTCTAGAAGTCTCGAGTTCCTAGTTTTTGTGCTTCGATGCGCTTTTTAGTGGTTTTCGTAAATTCTCTCTTAGCTGTCACTATTTCTTTCTTAACGTTATTTCTAGCTTCTATATACTTCAGTCTGTTTGAACTGGACTTATGTCGGTTAAACCTATGGTATGCATGCTGCTTTTGGGCAATGGCAGTTGCACAAGTCGACGTAAACCATTGGGGAGAGTGGGGCTTACTATAAAATTTCCGCATGGGAACATGCGCTTCGATTGCAGTTTTGAACCAGTCAGTGGTCTCGTTTGCACATTGTTCAGCAGGGAGAGAGAAAATATTTTTCCATGGAGCATCTCTAATTAGTTCCCTGATGGCTTCCCAGTCAGCCTTTTTATAATATCTCGTTTTGAGCACTGGCTCTTCAGTTTTGGGTCTAGAGTTTAGGGCGATTTCAACCATTATCACTGCATGATCAGTGTTCCCGAGTGGGCTGTGGGCCTTCGTTATGCAGTCATCGGGAACTGTGGTCAAAAACAGATCTAGAAGTGATGTGTGTTGTTCTTCTTGGTCAGGGAAACGGGTTGGAAACGTAACAATTTGTGATAGGGAGTGAGATATAGTGAAGCTATGGGTTGTGCTGCCCACTGCATCTGTGTGAGTAGATAATCCAAGCCAGTTTTTGTGGTGGACATTAAAGTCACCATATACATGTATTTGTGCGCTAGTGTCGAGGGACAGTGCCGTGTCTATACTGTCAGATACTTTGTTTATTATGGAGCAGTGCTGAGTCGAGGGAGAGCGGTAATCAAAATAATAGTAGCTAATATTATGTTGCATGTTTAGTCTAAAGCTTGAAACACTCAGTTTATATCAACGGTAATGGATTAAAAGCCTTTCTCATAAATAAATTTTTTTTATAATGAAATAAATTGTGAAAAGATTTAAGCTCAATGAATGCCTTTTCATTGGGTTCCAGAGCATATATAGCGTAATTTTCCAAGTTCCAAACATCAAGTTTTTTCAGTTGGTCATTTATTACTTTTCAAAAGGTATCCATTAAAATATTGTTTCATATTGCGGCTGACAAGTCTGAAAAATTATATTATTGCTGCATATTTAGTCACATGCTCATGAGATGCTTACCTGAAAAAACACTATTCTGGTTGAACTTACATGCAAATGAGACACCCTGCCATTCCTTCTTGTTGTCAAAAATGGTGTTTTTCTAAGTTTTTTAAGTTAAACATCTGATGAGTATGTGACTAAATATGGTGTATCTATTGGAATTTGAAATTCACAAGTCGTCCCCAGCCGCATTTTTACCTTTGTTGAAGGAGTCTGGAGTTGCCTCCTGTTTGACACAAATTCTCCATAGACACAAGGACAGGACAATCAGTAGGCAGCCAGTTGCTGGAGCAGACACCACCCTGGATTTCACCAGAGCATCGTTAGCCAAGCTGCGGTCCGGATACTACTGGGTGTCAGGCCACTCCATCTTGGGAGGACCTACCAGGAACCAAAGTTCCTGACGGCATAGGCCTGACACTACTTGTTTCACCACCCTACCATGGCAGCAGGATTTCATAGAGGCAGAGGATGTACAGATCAAATTTTCTCCCTCAGGTAAATTCTAGAACAGCGGTGAGCCTATCAGTAATCTACTGTCATCTGCTTCATTGATTTCACTGCAGCCTTTGACTCAGTGGATTGCAGAAGCCTCTGGCACATAATGCGCCACAATGGCCGGCCAAGCTTCTCAAATTCATCAAGGTTTACTACATGCACATCTGAACTAGTGAGGTGCTATGGGGAAGAATCCGATTTCTTTTGTTATTCAAACAGGCGTCCGCCAAGGATGTGTGCTCTCCCCCATCCTGTTCAACTATATCATCAACTGAATCCTAGAAAAGAGCTTGGCTGGCTTCACTAGTGTCAGAGTAGGCCACAACTGTTCCATCACCAATCTTGACTTTGCCGACAACGTTGTGATCCTTGTCTAATTCTACACGGAGGTCCAGAATGCACTCGGCAAGGTCAATTACATGGCCAAAATGGTTGAAATGAGAAACAATGCTTCTAAGACGAAGATTCTCTCTGGTAACTTCCACCTATGTGACCCTCGATGGTGAAGCTGTAGAAGATGTCGAAAGCTTCAAATACTTTTGCATCAATTTTACAGCCACCAGTCAAGCGAAAAGCAATATCGTCATCTGCATCAACCTGATAGAGCAGCCTCCATCTGTCTTAAAAAACGATTGTGGTCTCGCCTGGAGATAAGACATACCATGAAGCTGCAGATCTACAAGGCCATGGTCAGAACAATTCCTCTCTGTGGATGTAAGACTTGGCCACTGCACAGAGAGGATCTTCATAAATTTGAAGTCTTCAATTACTTCTGCTTCCGTCGTATCCTGCATGTTTGTCTCTTCAACTCGATCACTAAGTCAACCATACATGCTAGATGTAATATTAGCCTGGAGGAAACTCTGCTGAAAAGGAGACTCCAGTGGTTTGGTCACGTGCTGCACTGGCCGGGGGATGAGTTTGTTCGTCAGTTGGTGGAGCCCAATGCATCCATTGGTTGGAAGGAGTGCAAAGATGGTCAACTTAAGTGAAAGTCAAAGCATACATGGAGATCATGTCTAGTCCTCGCATTTTTGGTGTCTGTCTCTGGAATCGTTAATCACTCGATCATGTCGTCAATTCTGCTGCCAACTGAAGGGTGGATGATTTTGACACAAGATGCAGTTACCACCATTGGAGCCGACTTAACCCATCCCGGGTGAATGCTGCTACAAGTACGACTAAATATGCAACAATAATATAATTTTGCAGACTTGTTGGTCGCAATACGAAACAATATTGTAATGACTACCTTTTTAAAAAGTAATAAATTACCAACTGAGAAAACTTGATTGGAACTTGGAAAATTCTTACATTACACTATATATATATTATTTTTTTTATTATTTGAGGGTAAACAGTTACATATGGTCGCTACAAGTAGCCATCTGTTTCAGAACCCAGAACCTCTCGACGCCAAAAAGAAAAATGAGAAAGATTAGAATGAAATTTAATTTCTAATCTTTCCCATTTTTCTTTTTGGCGTCGAGAGGTTCTGGGTCGCCTGAGGAAGTCTCTTTGACTGAAACAGATGGCTATTTGTAGCGACCATATGTAACTGTTTACCCTCAAATAATAAAAATATTTTGCTCTTTTTATTGAGCACTATTTAAAAACCTCGTTTTCTTCATGAGTCCCGACTTTTGAACACCTCCAACCTGAATATATATATATATATATATATATATATATATATATATATATGCGTATATGTGACCAGACAGTGAAAGACATTAGGGTTCCTCTTTCTACACTACATGACGGTATTAGTATGCTCATGGAAACAATCATTAGGTCACAGTATGTCTCTAAAGCACTGAACTGACCAAATCCACAATGGTATAGAGCTTTGATTGTTAATAGCAGAAAGATTAGCAAAGCAGCAAATAATATGGAAGGATTGTGTATCCAGAAAGTGTGCAAAGATGGCTTAAAATTATGCAATAAAGTAAAATTAAGATTTGCTAACGTGCAATATTTGGAAAATATATTTAAAGTAAATTCTCCAACAAATGCTAAAAGGTTTAAAATAATATTATTTGTAAATTTTGAAAAGCATTTAGTGTTTAAATTGTGACTGAAAAAGTGACATTTCTTACTTGTCCACTCCTGTTTGAAAGCCGTCTCCCTTTCTTTGTGATAATGTTACATAGTAGAGACCCTACACCAGTAAATAGCGATTAATAATAATAATAATAAATAGATAACAATAACAATAAATAATCATAATAAATAAATAATAATAATAATAAATAATAAATAATAATAATAATAATAAATAAATAATAAATAAATAACAATAAATAATAATAATAATAAATAACAATAAATAATAATAATAATAAATAATAAATAAATAACAATAAATAATAATAATAATAATAATAATAATAATAAATAATAAATAAATAACAATAAATAATAATGATAATAAATAAATAAATAAATAATAATAAATATTAATTAATAATAAATAAAATAAATTACCTAAACAGAAGTTTTGCACTACCTTTTATGTCTGCTTACAAAAATTTTAATCGAAATATTATGCTACTAAACCTAATGTTTAGAATCCTTATTGTAATGTTCATACTAGAAAATGTCTAAAATTTCAGGCTTCAGCTTAACATGATTTTGAATATTCTCGAGACAAATAAATTTAAATTACTAATTCATTCTTGTGAAAATAAAAGAAATTTAGAGTTGTTTAATCTTTTTGTTTTACGACATATCAACCCTTTTACGTTAATATCAACTACACTGAGAGAAGGAATTTTTTTTTTTACTGATGAGTTGTCATTTATTAAAACCAAAACTCGAAAATGATTGTCAGTTGAAAGATAAAGAACATTATAAGAAGCTTAAAAAGGATTAATAAAACAAACCAAGTTTGACTACAGAAGTGACCCCAGCATTGGTTTTTCTCATTGAAAGACACAATGGATGCCCTCTGAGACGTTGTCTACAATTATCAGGAAGTCTTCGAGAAGCAAGGACTGCAAAATTTCCAACTTCACTTTCTCTTGCAGAACATTGTATAATTTCTCAAATTGGATTTCTTCTTAACACAATGTTTGGTCAGAGAAAGTGAAGTTGGAAATTTTGCAGTCCTTGCTTCTCGAAAACTTTTTGATAATTGTAGACAACATCTCAGGGGACATCCATTGTCTCTTAAAACAGGAGTTTAACAATGCCAAAATATTATACTTATTAAGTTATTAAACATGAAATTATTGGTATTACTTGTTTTGATTGGACTATTGTTCTCATCTTGAATGTTATTTTATGTAACGTTTCGGTCGATGAGAACGATAGTTCGATCACAACAATTAATACAAACAATCCTCATCTCAAAAAATCAGAAATTAAATTATTATTTTATTAAAAAATTGAGTGAATTCTAGGATTCATATCTTTCCTTAACGGTGTTAGTACATAAATAAATATTTGACATCTGACTGGATTCGAACCTGGCTTGAAAATTTTAGTCACGGTGTTGGTAATCATTTAGCCAACCGCTTCTCCATCCCCCATCATTAAATTTGGGAAAGGAAACATCCTAAGATAAACATCCATTGAAATAAATAATAAAAATGTATTTCCCCGATTCAGAAATTCTTTGAAATTTGAGGCTAAGGAAAAAGGATGTTTATATTAATATTTGAAATGGCAAAGAATTTAATAGAAAACTCTCTTCAGATATTCCAAAGAATGTTTAGAACTGTATCCATTTTATAGGATTAAAACTGCCGCGTTTTCCTGGATTTTTCTCAGACATGTATTCATATTTGCATTGAACAAATTTGTAAACCAAAGTTGAGCTGAAGTTTTAACCTTACCTTTCTTCTATCCTAAGTTACATGCAATTGTATTTTAGATTTTGTGAGCATATTTATTAGAGAGTGTATGAATATATTATTAAAAAATAATTACATTCGTATATATCTGTGTGTTTAGGATTTGCTTGCCATATGTTAAGAAAAGTCACTGTAATTCTTGACTTTAGAGGTAAATAGCATTGCATCGAAAAATCGAGATGTGATTCTGTCTAGCGATCACCTTTTTATCACTACTACATGTTTCTTACCCTAAAAATGTAATTCGTTCAAATTTTATTCAGAAAATACTTATTCCAACAATGAATATTTTAAGAATAAAGATTTTTTTTTTAAATTATAGCCTGCAAAATCCAGCTATAAATGCCAAATCAATAAAAATTAAACGTCTATATTTCTTTACCTGTGTATGTCTTCAGATAAACAATTATACATTTTTTGTAATAAATATTTATCTATTTATTTTCTTCAGTTTGTTAATATCATAATACATAAAACTAATTTTACTTAAAACACCTACTTAAAATTCAACCTTCAGGCAATATTGAAAGCAATCTTTTATGCCTATCATGTATTTATTAAACTTGTTTACTTTTCTCTTTTTACAAAAAACACTATAGGGTGAAACGATAAAATTGTCGCACTTAAAAAAAAAAGACGACATGATTCCATTTCCATTTGATGAAAACCGGGTTTCTTTTCTTGTTGCAGATCATCTACTAGTTGGCCAGTTGTGTACAAATCCCAAGAGCGATTGGAGCATTAACATCTTGGTCCATTACTTTTTTTTTTTCAGGCTGATGATGATGATGGCAAACTCAGACTGAAGATTGAAGATCTTCCTTAGAGCTGCATCTTCTGCAAAGAGTATCTCTTTAATGAGCACTCAGTGCATCTTTGTTTTCGCTCTGAGATAGAAAAGGTTGAATACGTTGCTATTGCTGCTAGTTTGGCGAAAGATGCTGTGATCGAACTTATAGAATGCATAGCACAAAAGCAAGGAGAAAAAAATCCCAAACAGTGTAAGTGCCAAGATAGATTCATATTTTTCACAATAGCATTAGTGATACAGTAGCCTTAACAGAAACATGGTGTATCGAGAAAATAGTCTACACTAGTAACGAGAAATACCACTGCTATTTTTGCATACACATATATTAAAACGTATGGAAATACCTATATACTTTTAAAACATTAGCCTCCTCCCACTTTTCGCCTAAATATTTGAGACCATAATTAACCATGCTCTAGTCCGGCACCTTACTGATGCTAAACTTCTGACTGACAAGCAATATGGATTTAGACAAGCTCGTTCCACAGCTGACATCCTTACTGTAATCTCTGAACGTATATACCAGTCACTGTACAAAGCGGGGGAGGGCAGAGCGGTAGCTCTAGATATATCTAAGGCTTTTGACAGGGTATGGCATGAGGGTCTCCTCAGGAAAATTAAATCATACAGTATCACTGGTAGAATACTTCACATAATTAAATCCTTCTTAGATAAGAGAAAAATCCAGGTAGTCCTCGACGGTCGCACATCTAAACAATATGATATAAATGCGGGAGTGCCTCAGGGATCTATTCTTGGACCTCTATTGTTACTAATATTTATTAATGACCTCCCCGACAAAACTGCCTCTGAGATGGGTATATATGCTGATGACACCACACTCTATAACAGGCACGACAGGAAAACAAATGAACACATAACTAAAGAAATGGCAAAAACACTAGAGGATGACCTCCAATCTATAGTGGAATGGGGACATAAATGGATGGTCACGTTCACTGCTGCCAAAACTAAACTAGTTTCCTTCAATAATTACAAGAAACCTTCTCTGCCACCAATAGCAATGCCAGTGACTCCCTGTCTGAGAGTAGATCTTTCAAACTGCTTGACCTAACGTTCATAGGAAACATGAGTTGGAACAATTATATTGAAAACATTGCCAGGGCCGCTGCGAAAAAGGTAGGCTCTCTCTACCGTGCTAGAAAACTACTGACACCTGAAAGTATCCTGTACCTCTATAAGGCCACCATTCGCTCATGTATGGAGTATTGTTGTCACATTTGGGCTGGTGCATCTGCTGCTAGTCTCTCGCTCCTAGACAAGGTTCAAAAGAGAGTCGCCAATCTGATAGGCCCTGAACTGGCATCTAAGCTTCAGCCTCTGTCTCATCGATGAAACTTTGCATCCTTCTGCCTTTTCTACAAGTATTTTAATGGTGAATGCTCTGATGAACTGCAGACACTTGTGCCCCCACGACGTAGACACCCTTGACAAACCAGACAGGCAGCTAAATCCCACCCCCACACAGTAGAGATCCCTAGATGTAAAAGATCTTTCTACTCCAGTAGTTTCTTCCCCAGAACCGCTAGACTCTGAAATTCCATTCCAGACCCCTGCTTCCCTAACTGCATATATAATATGCAGAAGTTCAAGTGTAACGTGAACCCACATCTTGCTACCCAAATCCCAACATAGTGCCCCAGCAGTTGCTGCCCCTGATAGTAGCCCCCTACACCAAAGTGGCAATGTGCCTTGTTTGGGGTGAAAATGTAATTTAAAAAAAACCCCCAAAAAAACGTGTGGAACAAATGATGAAGAGCCCTTTCTAAGGGAATTCTTGCGCTCCCCAAATTTAAAATCTTATATCCAACTTGTTTTGTCCATTTGGGGAGACAAGTAAAGTTGGGGAAAAAAAGTGTTCACCAAACATGATGAATACAGCAACCCTTTGCTCAACTCAAGCAGACAGTTTGTTGACGAAAGCGAAGGTAGCCAAGTTAAAAATGGTCAGATTAATGTTGACTGACACGGGCTTCTTGAAAGGTAAAAATTCAGAACAATCTGTAGAAATTCAATAAAATATACATTCATGTATCACTCTGTCTTTTTTTATCTCTTTTTTTTTCTTGTGTTCTTCAACAAGGGAAGAACTGCAATTTAGTTGGATTTTGGATGCTGTTCGCAGTGGGTTGGTCCCGAGCTGAGCTCAACACATGAGTTCTTAAAATGCTTCTTAATTAAAGAGACGTTTATTTTCCTGGGGAGCTGGTTGCCGTGCCTGGATGTAACAGCCATTCCAAAAACGTCCCCACAACATTAATATACCAAGTTCATAGACTCTTAAATATACACACACATACACAGTAGGTGTATCTTTCACAAAATGTTTAAAAAAATACCCTGAATTTTTAATTTAGGTCGTGAATAATTAAATTCAGTTTATTCCATTTATCATTTTCAATCATCTCATAATATTCTTCATCATCAGCTGACAATCCATTCATTTCATTAACTCTTGTCTTCAAGTAGTTTTTTACCTTGATAAGTGGTGACTTATGAGTAAAAAATTTAGCCTTTGGTGACGTTAACAAACTAGATAAAAGTCTATTATTCTGTCACAAAGCTGAATTAATAAATATATCTGATACTTGTACGTGTTACTGTAAACAAATGTAGAAGTCCTTATAATTTCATTTGTAATCAATTAAAATTATATACATACATTTGTAATCAATTAAAATTATATACATACATTTGTAATCAATTAAAATTATATACATACATTTGTAATCAATTAAAATTATATACATACATTTGTAATCAATTAAAATTATATACATACATTTGTAATCAATTAAAATTATATACATACATTTGTAATCAATTAAAATTATATACATACATTTGTAATCAATTAAAATTATATACATACATTTGTAATCAATTAAAATTATATACATACATTTGTAATCAATTAAAATTATATACATATACTAAACAATACAAATACTTAATTTAAACAACATTCTTTCATTGAAGCAAGTATTGCTAAATATCCATATTATTTGGATTCTTTAGACTACTCTTTTCATCTTGAGTGTTAACTTTACAACGTTTCGATCGATGTAACATCTGACCTTCTTCAGTAATTTAGAAAGAATACCCTTAACGTTTCGCTTGATAATTTTATTGATTTTATATATATATATATATATATATATATATATATATATATATATATATATATATTTTTTTTTTGTAAACTTACTTTTAACTTGAACCAAAAATATTAAACCTCAGAAGTATAGAGTTAACCTCCCCTTTTCTCCTTTGCCAAATATGTTGACTTATAAACCTGAAGAAGCTCGTAGGTTACATCGATCGTTACATTGTGCAGAACAATTGTTTGATTAATCCAAATAATGCACACAATTGGATTCTTCGTAAAATTTTAACAGATAAAAAACGACCTCCGGTCTTTACTGAAATGGGGCCGTAAGTGTATGGTAACATTTAATGCTACTAAGACTTAGCTTCTTTCCTTTAATAAATACAAGAAACCTTATCAACCACTGATAGCTATGACTAATAACACTGCCTGAATCTTCATCGTTCAAACCCCTTGGCTTAACATTCACAGGTAACATAAATTGGAACAAATACATTGTGGATATTGCCAAGGCTGCTGCAAAGAAGCTGGCTTCTTTCTTTTGTGCTAGAAAATTACTCATAGGTGAGAATATTTTATATCATTACAAAGCCACCATTCGCCCATGAATGGAATATTGTTGGTTTGGTCACATTGGAAAAAAATAGATGACAGTTTTGGGATGAGTAGATGCTGAATAGTCGAGGTAGTAGGATCAGTTTGCAGGGTAAAGCCAAACAAAAAAACAAAAAACATGGGAGGAAGATATAAAGATGGATTTGATGGGAAAAGACCCGGTCACAGATAGTATAGAAGTCATTTTTTTAAAACCACCCAACACATGCCAGCATGTAAAACAGTTAAATTGAATATGATGAAAGATTTTGGATGAAAATGTTTGGAATAAATGTAGAACAGTTGAAGTAGCAGGGTTAGTTGACAGTGGAAGGTAAAGGAAAACATGGGAGGAAGTGATAAGAATGGATTTTAAAGAAAAAGAGATAAATAAGGACTTGGCCAGAGATAGGTTAGTTTGGAAGTCAATTTCTAAAAGCCATTCAACACATGCCAACATGTAAAATTTATGTTCAACCAAATATGATAATGATGATGATGATGATGATGATGATGGTGCGAAAACTTGTAGACGTCTTAATGTATGACTTCTTTCAAAATAGATTCTTATTTTGTTATGCAACCATAAAACGACTTATAAATTCCTCAAAAATCCTTAAAGAGCGTTGTTTAGACAGACCTTTAAGAATGTTCTTGGAAATGCATGGGAATGGGTTCTTCTTGGGAATGGTAGAGGAGTCAAACACAAGTATATCAAGCAAGGTATCAAAAGAAATTGCATTGGTGTCGGTGCCAGCGAGTGTACATTCAAACATTTCCATATGCCAGTCAAAGCTTTGCTATGAAGACAAGGTTCAAAGTACATTTGGATAATAATGCTATAGACAAATGGTTTACATTTCGTCTGGAAATGCATTAATCATTACTTAATACCAAAGGAAGAAGGTGTTTAATGGCGTTTGAAGAGTCAAAGAAGCACAGACTCAAAAGTCAGAATTATTTTGGTACTTTTACCAAAAAAACTACCATCAAAAGTTCTGGTGTGTTCATAATATGACAACTTCTAAAACAAAATGTACAAGTTCTTTGGAGTTTTTATATTTTAACGTAAAAACAGTTGATAATACGAGGACTGCTTCAAAAGTAAAGCCTCTAATTTTTTACTAAAAAAGTTGAAAAGATATAAAGACGAGAATGGCACCATTAAAACGAGCGACCTTTTTTTTTTGCTCCAGAATTTATTTTTCTACATAGTCACCACCAGTCTCACTGCACTTTTGCCAGGAATTCAAGGACGCATCTCTGCTTTTGACATACATACAGGACAGTGGTCGCTTTCTTATCACTTCACACTGTCAATATCTGCAACTGAGAGATTAAACTTTCGGGTTATGAATGCATAACTTTAGTCATCATAACATTGCAATTTGCACTCTCCTCTAATCAATTTGGGCATAATAAAAAAATAGGAGGCATTACTTGGAAACATATGCACACAATATAGTAACTAAAAAGGGATAAGATTATACACAATTAAAAACGTTGAATGAACTTATTAAACGCTTAATATTTAAGTCTTAATCTAACAGAAAGGATGAATGAAAAATAAAGAATAAAATTCTTATTTACTAACATCATGGAGACTGGAATGAGCGGCTAACAAAGGTGAGCTAAGAGGAGGCAGAGAAAAAGAGCTGAGACATGTCCTAGCCTATGCCACATATACACACACCTAAACACGTTTTTATGTAGCTTTGCGTTTTTTATTTTTTGGATTTTCCTTTTGTATTTTTAGGGTTTTTCATTTTTTTTAAATTTTGTTGGTGTTGCGCGATTTTTGAAGTCATATCTTAGCACATAAATATAGATACAATATATCGTCCTATTTAAAAAATTGTATCTTAGTACTTTTATATCTTAAGATATTATTGTATATAAATATAAATTTATATATACATTCACCCACACAAAACGTAGAGAGTAAAATTTGTCAGATTAGACCATTCCAAGTGTTTAAGGGAATAAAGAAAGCAAATAAGTTTTCAACCCCCTTCTCGTCTAAAACTAATTTGAAAAGAAATTCTATTTCATAACAAAACGTTTTCTTTATTTTTACTCTCTTTTTCTTATATCAACTATTCAAACCTAATCTAAAAACAGCAACACCAACTTTCAAAACAATTTAAAATATATTTTACACCAAACCATGTTGCCACTCTACTTTTAAGGACACTTCTGAATGTGGCATCTATATAATAAAATATGCCGGATATCCGATGTTCTATATCAACTAGAAATATCAAATTTCATAGGTACACACATAAACAGGACTGCAAACATTAACCATACTAACACACTCGTCATACGCAGGAATAATTCTAAACAAAATTTCGACCTTAATATTAAATTCATTCTCCCACACTGCAAATGCAGCTAAAACACTGACATCATCATCTAATGTTAACTCTAACCCTTACTCCTTAACCAAACACCTTGCAAAAATTGCAAACAATGTAGTTTACCCCGCTATTACACTATCAGCTCCGACCCTGACTGAGTACAGTTTTTTTTTTATCGCTACAATCTGTTTTCCTTTTTATTTAATTAAAATATTTTTGAATGTGCTGATTGTTGGTTGGTTGTTTTTGTTTTATGGCATATCAACCCTTTTCGGGTTATTTAATGCCGAATCCAAAGATTTTGAAGAAAAACTTTTAATAGAATATATTTGTTGTTTTCAAATCGGTTTCTATTAAACCCTGGTTGGGACCCTAACAGGTACTACCACTCCGGGTCAGAGTGGACCTGAGAGCAATGGCAATTAAAAGGTGGCTCCACACTCCCCAAAACCCGCAAGCTGGGACCTCACCACTGGATATAGTTTAAGGACCCTTGAATGTACTGATAATTTGCAAATCGATACATAATTTACAAATCGATAGATATGTATCAAAACGTTTCATATTTCTTTTTGATGTTTTTTTGTTTTTCTCAACAAACTTTAAATCTTCACATTTTCTGTCCCAGTTCCACAATATCACATCTCTGTATCCACCTGACAAATACTTTAATGGAATATGTTCTGATGAACTCATGGCACTTGTGCCCACCCCCCTCGCTGTACATAATTTTGATGAAACCAATAAGCAGCAATATCCCACCACTTTACTGTTGATATCCTTAGAAGATAGAAAGACACTACTTTGATAGTTTCTTCCCTTGAACAGCTAAACTTTGGAATCCCCCCCCCCGTGTCCTGCTTTTCTTATTGTACTTCCTGAAGTTTAAAATGTAATGTGAACAGACATCTTGCTGCTCAACTCTAATAGTCTCCTGTTAGACATAATCCCAAATAGTAGCCCCTCACGTCCAAGTGGCAATATACCTTGTTTGGGCTGAAAATATAGATCTGAAACAAAACCATCTCATTTATTTGATTATTTTTTCCAGTGTTTAATTGTTTTTTCTTTTCTATCTTTCACACACACACACACACAATATGTATATAATTTATATAGACATGTATATATATATATATCTTCACCTCTTAGTTTACATACATGTGAGTATTTTATGCACACTCTCTCTCTATATATATAGAGAGAGAGGAGAGAGAGATAATATAGAAACATTTTATATACTTACACACACACACGCATATATATATATATATATGCATGCATATGTATGTATGTAAATTTTTTGTACGCACGTATGTATTACTTTACATAGACAAACAGCGTATAAATATGCATTAATGCTTCAGCAGAAAGATCGTCATAGAAACCAGGAAACTGTTTACTTAAACCCATGTAGATTCAGGCAAAATCTCTCCATGATTTCCTGTCAATGACTTCTTATATCCCAAATAAACTATCTGACCGAACCTTCCTTCACTTGTTCTCAAACGGAAGGGATCAACTAAGATAGTTTTCGAAACATAAACAGAACATCTGACTCAACTCGGCCAACTCATTTATACAAGACACTTGGAGTTGGCCAGCTGTTTGAAAAATCAAACAATCCTCAGACAATAAATACTGGAATAGGATATGACAGGACGGGGGCGCAGTGGTTAACACCATGAAAAGCAGAGTTGTTCTATGCTAGAATTCCATCAAAGATATTGCATCATTATAACTAATATTCTTGGGAAAGGTATGAACCTAAACCTCCCCTCCTACCTCGTTGCATCATTATAACTAATATTCATGGGAAAGGTATGAACCTAAACCTCCCCTTCTACCTGGAATAGAATCATATCATGGCATCCGTTTAGTATTAAGAGACAATGTAAGGGTTGCTGTTGTGATTGTTAAGCAAGTGTTGCGCAATTCCTAACTGCACTTCTTCTGAATATGCACTGCATGAATTCAATGGCAAGGAGAAGTCTAGGACGACTGGCAGCAATGGCGAGATAAGCAGAGACCTTATAAACTCTTCACTTATCTCAACATTGCGGCCACTTGATATTTCAAAATGGTCACTCATTTTGTACCAAGCAAATTCCATGTATCTTAACGCCAGTGATTCAACATGACTAAGCTGTATATTTTTGGAATAGAAAACCTAATAACACTGTCTAACTTAATTATGAGTTAAATAGTTTTACAAAATGCGACCACAAACTTTTGCAATTTTCCAAGAAAACTCTGCTCGCCAATGCCTGCAACAGGTTTGCTATTCATGCAACCAAATTTAGTTGTCCAACAGCCTACTCTGCCCCCCCCCCCCCAAATGAAAACATCATCGATGAAATCATTAAAATTCACAATCCTGTCATCCAACTATATTTAGAACAAATAGTTAAGTTGTAAACTTAAAGCAATCTAGATTCTGCCAAAATCTCTCCATGATTTCCGATCAATGACTTCTTATATCCCAAATAAAACATCGGCCTTCTTTCACTTGTTCTCAAACAGACAAACTAAGATAGTTTTAGTAATTTCGATATGCAGCAGTTACTACTGAAGAAAGAAGTCAGTGAAATGTTATGTAGAAAAAGGAACATTTGAAAGAAATAGGTAAAAAAAAAGAACAATCTTGTCTGCCAAAAGATGCTAAACTGAAAAAGTATTAATTTTATGCAACATATCATTACAGGCAAATGACATTTCGATACTTTTTCTTGGCAATTGCAAAATTATCCTTTCCGGGTACAGTCAACTCGGACATAGTTCTAATCTTATTTTCCTTAGAAATGAAGGGAGGCCGATCAAATGTTTTATTTGGGATATAAGAAGTCATTGATCGGAAATCATGGAGAAATTTTTGGCAGAATCTAGATTGCTTTAAGTTTATAACAAACATACAACTAGCAAAAAAAAAAGCATCGTACTGGATCTGGTCAAAAAGAAAAGATGATTGTTGAACAAAAAAGTAACTTACATCAGTATCAATACAACCTCCTGAAGGAGTTTATTTCAGAGAAGCAGTAGAGTGATGGCCGAAACTAAAGTGGTTTGTTCTGATAGTTGGGGGATGGGATCTGATTAGAGAACCGTTAGTTATTGTGCACTGCAGATGGTACCTCAAAATTTCTTTAACCATTTCAGTACTAATGTCGATACACATGCAGCTCCCAAAGTCATTGAAAAAAAAAAAAAAATGCTGTGGTTTACAATTAATCTACGACTGTTCATTTGTTACATGATGTAAGACATTTATACATATCACACGGTTTAGTTGTTCAATTTATGAGTTCTTGTGACTTCACATGATAATGTTTCTACTGCGAAAGGACCAGTGAGAAGGTCAAGTTATTCTGAAGGTTTACTGTCAAGTTTCATTTTATTTGCCATCTTTTATTTGTTAACCTTTTTTAATGACTTTTCATTATGCATATTGTTCCATCTCTATAAAAGTTCATCTTTTGAATCTCTTCTATTTTTGGTAGTGAAATGGTTAAAGGAATGCATTCGAGCAATAAGGGAAACGAAATTAATCTGCTTCAAGAATATGTCATTCTTAATTATTACATTATTTTTTATTGGTAATTATATAAGCGGCCTTTTATTGGTAATTATACAAGCGGCCTTTAGGTCTCTTACATTTTTTATTTTTTTATTTTTTTTACATTATCAAGGCCAAGAGGCCACTCAAGGATAAGGGTTAAAGAGTGTAGAGTAGAAATTGGACAATATAGTAATTATTAGTAATGAAAATTCGGTAAATTTGATAACTTATATGGAACGGCTCATCAAGAACTTATTTACTTTAGGCTTGAACACAACCATATTGTAGTCAACCGGAAAGCAGGAAAACGGAAGACAATTCCACAGGCGTGCAGTTCTAAGAAAGAAGCTTTGTTCATGGAATCTACGTTTAGGTTTAGGCACAGATAAAGAGTGGGGGGAATTATTGATAGTGTTTTCAGCTAGACGAGTGTTTCTTGTGAAAGTTTGACGAGGGGGGGGACCATAGACTTAAGCTCAGTTGAACACTTTCCATGAAAGTAACGATACATCAGAGACAAACTCGCAACATCTCTTCTGTGAGATAGAGGTTGCAGGGAAGAGAAAAGGACATCTCCTACAGGGCTACAAAGTCTATTTTGAACTCTATCAAGGCAGGACAAGTCCTTTCTAGCAGCTCCTGCCCAGATGTGGCAACAGTATTCCATCCTTGGACATACCTGGCTCTTATATAGATAGAGAATAGCATCAGCAGTGAGATATCTACCGGATCGATAGAAAGATCCCACCATTTTTCCAGCGGCCTTGGCAACAGATTTGATATACGTGTTCCATTTAAGATCAGGAGTAATGGTCAAGCCCAGAAGCTTGTCAAAACTTGAGGCCTCCTGAAGCTTATTCCTGATTATGGGAAGTTTGTTCTTATTTCTTTAACTACTTTTATCTATAAATACTTTCTATGCGTATTCTTTTAACACACACACACACACACACACACACACACAGTACTAATGTTCTTAAACTAAGTCCTCCTTCTTTTACAAGCAAAATAAAAGCAAAAAAAAACATTATTAATTTCTAGTTAAAGCATTCTGACGGCTCCAATTTTAGAAAATAGCTACAAGTTCAGATGTTTCACTAAAAACACAACTGTAGACATAATTGTTTTCAAGCTTTTCAGATGAAACAATTTTTTATTTACAGATAAAAAAAAATGCATTCAAAAGAAGAATCTCTTCACTAAAATAAAACCAGCTTGAGAAATGTCTCCTTCAGGTTTTAAACCTGTTTTTTATGTTATAACAAATTAAAAAAGTCTTAATACATCTTAAGATGAATTTGTCAGCAGCTTTTGTAAAAATGAGAAAAGAGGGTGAAGGAACATAAAAGAGTAATTGTAAAAGTTAAGCAGGAATTGCTTCGCCCTGGAATAGATGTCAGGCATTCAAAATTAGTCTAAGAATTTGTTCATTCTAATTAGAAATGACAAATTTCAAAGCAGAAAACAAAAATATTAGAATTGCCAATATTTACGGGTAAAAAATATACAAAAATAAATTAGAGATTTTTCCTCTCAAACTAAGCGGTGTGTGAATTTGAATAAAAAAGTTAAGCCAGTAGAACCCAGATTAAAAGAAAAATAAAGATTTAAAAATTAAAATAAATTTTTATTTTTAAAGAATCTGTATTTTATTGGCTGCATAAATTATAATTTCTAATTCATATACAAATATATTTTTGAATCCAAAAATAAAATATATTTTTGAAATAGTCTTTTCACTCAACAATATTTCAAATAAATGTATAAGAATAAATGTATAAGAATAAATAAATTTGGTAAACAAAAAAAAAGATGGGAATGTTTCATGTTCAAATGATGACAATGTAAAAATGGATATGGCATAAGATCACTGAAGTTAAGCAACATTAAACCTAGTCAGTACTATATGAGTGACCATTTGGGAATACTAGGTGCTATATATGGGAGGACGATAATACTGCTTTAAAAAAATTTGTAAAATTTCCCCTCATTATCTCCTCTTGGCCGTTGGGTTATATGTGCGACTTAAGACCGTTTAGGAATTTGATATTGCCGAAAATTTTCTTTAGAAGAAGCCAGTTCAACCAACCCAGGCGAATGCTGCTTCATGTACTAAATACTTAATAAAAAAATTAGCATACAAGTTGAACAACACATTCTGTTGCTTATATCATATTAGCAGGGAAACCCGACATTGTCCGGGATTGAATGATGAATAAAATGTTTCACATTCCCATATGTTTATTGTCATCGAAATCGGTGAAATTGCCAATTTTCAATCAAATCAATTGATTGCCTGCCTACATCGTGGTGCACTGTGAGGAAGCTTCATATGCTTCCCTACAGTGACTTAATCCACAATATATTGTAGCCTACATTGCACTGTAGAGAAACTACTTCATTTTATAAAATCATTTTTATATATAATCGTGTAATATAATTAAACTTAAAAATGTAACCGATGCATTGATAGAAAGCATTTGAGAAGAATATGGCTGAGCAACAACTTTTGAGCGCCATTTTATATAACATGTCTGCTGAAATTAAAAAGACTGCTAGGCAAATGGAAAAAGAATATATTATATAATCTTCTAAATGAATTAATGCAAAAATATTTTCTTTTTATTCTGACTATATTAATTTAATATTAAAACCTGTTATGCTTATGTAATATTGAAATACCGTATGTATAGTAATTTCCAAACACACTCGAATAAATTTTGATATCCCTCATTTGCGTATTAATATTTTTTCTAATGTTTCTAATTTATTTAATATTCTGCATGTTCCTTCCTCGGTTATGCTTTGAAAAAGGACAAATATAATTTTTTTTATAGCCAAACTGCTCCCAAAAAGGCCAAATTTGCAAAAATTTCATCACAGTAACATCCCATGAATTTTTATGTAAATAATCTCTGTTGAAAATTCTAAAAAAGTTAAACGTATAAAAGTCAAGTATCATGGTTCAATTGTGCTCTAAAAAGAAACAATTCCTTTGAACGTGCTTCTGTATTATAAAAGAACTTTCTCTTGATGTTATATGCCGAGCCTTTCTGTTTGTGCGGTGATAAAACTTCTCAAATGAACTTGTGATGTTAGGTTGTATAAAAGTGTTAACTTTGGTCCAAATCGGACTTCCTTCTGTATTTATATTTTTTCGATTATCGATTTTCGATACTTATAAGACGCATCCCGATGATAAAAACTCAGTAAGAACGCCCCCAGACACATCAAGTACATTCGTGTGAAATTTTAAAAACATATGCCCAACCATTTTTGATTCCAAAGGGAACTCTTTCTCTCTCTCACTCACACACACACAGTTTTTTATGCAATAATAAAGATAATAATAGATATCAGAGAGAGAGAGAGAGAGAGAGAGAGAGAGAGAGAGAGAGAGAGAGAGAGAGAGAGAGAGAGAGAGAGAGAGAGAGATGGGGGGGGGGCTTATTACCAATTTCGAAATAGTCTTCATCATCTATCCAAAGGAAGTTGGCCATTAGCCATATCGAAAGATGAATAAAGCATATAAAAATGTCATATTTACTCGGTGTGTATTTAGTTGTTTGAAATTAAGACAACCGCACAAACCTGGTTATTTCCCCTTATTGTTAGGGGTTTCTGCGGCTGCGGCATAAGCTTTCCTTCCTCTGTTAACCCCAACGTCTGGAACCCCGCGATGTTCGAGTGCATATCAAAAGAACATTATTGTCTCATAAACTACAAGTTGTATGCGGTTACCACCCCCACTACCAACCGATCCGTGAGTAACCAGTGTTTGAAGTGTTCATAGAAAAAAAAAAAAGATCATTTGTAAAACACATGTTCTCCCCACTCCCCTCTCCTCCAATTCGCCCCTCCCACACACACCTTTATTATAATGAGATCGGACTTGATTTGGATCAAATGTTGATATTGACGTTCCATTTTTTTTAAGTGTAATCATGAAACAAATACTTTCATCTAGCTTTAGAACAATTGCTCTCTGCATACTAATGGTTTGACACTTATCAAGGCAAAACATCACTCGAGGATAGGCATTTGTAAGATTTTCAGCTCGACGGTAGAACAGTACTATGAAAAGACCGATGCCTCGGTTCAGTCTCGAAAGACAAGGGACGGCTGTAGGGGCAGCTGCGCGTGTAATCGTGAGGCAAGGGTTGCGCAATCCCAACCACACCTCTCCCGAATCGGCACTGCTTGAGTCCAGTGGTAAGAAGTAGTCCACAGCGACTGGAAACAATGCCGAGATAAGCAGAGAGCAAATACAGCATCTGGAAGTCCCAAATCGTCACCCATTTAGTATTGACCAGGTTCAACGTTGCTTAATGTCGGTGATCCAGTGGGAACCAATGTGTCAACGTGATTATGCCGTATAAAAGAGCGAAATTTTATATTATGAGGGTCATTCCAAAAGTAATCTATTTTTTTGACTAAAAAACTTGAATAGCTACGAAAATAGGAGTGGCACCCTTAAAACGAACGCCCTTTTCTGCTCCAGAATTTATTTTTCTAAATAGGCACCACCATTCTCACAAAGCACTTTCGCCAACGATGAACAATGGCTGTGCATAATAGTCCAGAGCACACTTTATCAAACGAGGGGCGTTCCAAAAGTAAAGCCTCCTATTTTTATTTTTATTTTTTTAACTAAAAAAAGACGGAAATGGTACCATCAAAACGAGCGACTTTTGTGCTCCAGAAATGTAGTGTTATACATACTAACTACCATTCTCAATGCAGTTTTGTAAGGAATTCAATGACGTATCTCTGCTTCTGACGTACATCAATGACCGGGGTTGCTTTATTAGAGTCTCATACCGTCAATATTAGCAGCAGAAAGATGAAACTTTCAAGTCATGAATGCATACGGATAGTCATCCTAACAATGCAATTTGCAATCTTCTTTGATACATTCAACCAGAATAAAAAATAGGAGGAATTACTTTGGAACGCGACTCATACTTTCTTTCTTAGAACATTCCATCTGTGGAACAAAACTCCACACGGCTGTTTTATGTTTATTTGTTTATTTTTTTTACTAACGAGTCACCACTTATCAAATCCGAAAAGTGTTAAGGAGTGCGAGTCAATACCGTGATGATTGGCAACGGTAGAAAACTGGGCAGAATTTGATTACGTTAGAGAATGGCTCAACAAGAACTTGTTTACGTTTGACTTGAAAACGATCATGTTATAGTCAGCAGGGAAGCAGTCCCACATTTTTGTTCCGTTGACGAGTAGATCTAGATAAGAATTTTTTTTAAATATTTAACTGATATTCAATGCAGTTAGCTAAAGAGCTTTTCAACTGAATCAGTCAGAATCCAAATCCACTCAATTTATGGGGTTTTTATTATATGTTAAAACATGCAATGACAACCAAACAACATATCAAAAATAACGACCGACAAAGAACAGTTAACATTGGATAGCTTTTATGTACGATGAAAGTTTGGTTAAAATTTGAGTACTGAAAGGTCCGGTTTTATACTTGGAAACAAAGAGAAAGGAAAGAATTGAAAGATAAGTGTTTTTTTTTTTAAAGTACCTATTCCTTTTTTCCAGGAGAATATTTTTTAGTTTTGTAGTAGAGAAGTATTGTCGGTTTTAACTTCGAAAATGGATCTTTTTCTTGCTGTGTCTGTTTCTTGTTTGCTGGGCCCCTCTTCTTTCTTCTCTTCGGTTTTCAAAACCTCGGCTATTTTCTATCCCAACCGGCTCCCACAACATGCCGGCTGTTCATACTTTATTTTAGGCACGCACGCTTCCCCTTGGTCGGATTAATTGCTATTTTTTTTCTCAGCGGAAAGGTGCGTAGAGCTGATGCGCAGAAACGTTTTTGTACACTTCCGGTTAGGAGTTTTATCGTTTTATTCATAGAATCCCCACGAACTAATTAGAACTCATTTTAGCTCAACCAATCCACACGCATTTTAGCTCAACCAATCAAAACTCGTTGTAGATGAAGGAAGCTATATCAGTCTTAAAATCAAATCTTTTCTTTTCAGAAAAATATTATGCTCACCTTTCTATTAAAAGTATCTAAATCGGCAAAATCTATTACTAATGGAGATTTTGTATCTGTCTGTCTGAAGCTGAAACTATACTATTACCATTATTCAATATCCCATACAAGAGAAATAGTGTAGCAACAGTGCTTTTGTCATGATATCATCCACCAAGGCATTACCTCCTCCTTTGAAAGTAGTGTAGTATGTGTTCTGTTTTCATAATAATGCCATCCTCCCAGGCATTATCCTCTCTTTGGGCTGGGATAAAATAGTATATGTTCTGTTACAATAAGATTCTCCTATAATGTATTACCTCTTCCTTTGGTAGGAAGTTTAGTATATGTTCGTTCGTTAGGTGTACTAACTATAATATATTAACAGAGGAAGCATATTATTGTTAGTAATAATAATTCCAGGGTTTGGTCGTACTTATCCTTAATAATCCATGTCTACCCCATTTCCACCAGTAACTATTAATACGCTATTGTCTCAGTAATCACCGTATACCCAGTAACCCTTATCCTTGAGTGACTTTTGGACCTTGATAAGTGGTGACTCCTATGTAAAAAAAACAAAAAACAAAAAAAAAAACAATGAAAAACTTGTATCTTAAACTAACTGTGACGTTGGATGCTAAATGAAAGACTTTCATAGCACACCTTAATCATGCTGAGCTTTGATCCTTCCTGTATTCATCTCTCGGCGATAACCGCGATCTCTTTTCTTATTTCCATTATTAGCAGCGACTATATTACGCAAGTGCACGGTCCAATTGGTAAGAATTATGAAAAGGAAAGGAAAGAAATATACGACATGACAGATTACAGTTATTTGATTAACGAACTAAAGTCAAACGACTGGGCGTTGGGATAGAACGGGTCGACAACCTTTGATGGCACCCTCCCCCATCTGATGCAACTGGCAACTGAGTAATGCTGATGAGGTAAGGCACAAAATGTTTTTTTTTAAATAGAAAATGAGCATTTCAAATTAAGCAGAAAATTAATACTGATGACGGAAACAGTACAGAATGGAAACGGAGTTCTTGAACTGGTTTTACCGAATCCTATGTAGAAGAATTACCGGGTGGGGGAATAAGTCATTATGCAAGTATATCGAAAACAGTGTCTACCCTCACTTAACCTCCTTTCTGACACCCCTTGCCTTCTAAAAATGGCAGGGTCCTCATTTACTTCATTATACATCATTTAATTATATTTATTCGATCATAATTACAATAGACTCCACAAAAATGCTGGAAAAATTGTACAACGAATGTGGCACAAGGCTAAATTGACTGAGGTAAGATGGCAGTTGTGCATCATCCTTTTGATCCATTCTCTTGAACTTGTACCAGTCACCACAATACCGCATTCGCAATATCAGCAATCATACTTTATGTAATGCCCGGCTTTCAATACTTGTTATTTACAAATAATATATAGTAATACGAGGTGCTTCCAATAAGTTTCCACTTTTTTGTACAAACATTTAAAATTGTCGTAGACTTTTGAAAACTCGGTATGTTATTGCTATACATCTTATGAGATGACTAATTTATGATTTCAGGTTCAAATGAACAAGTACAGCAGGAATTAGAATACACTCTACTAAAGCCTGATTGTCACAGCTGGTGAATTTCAAAAATGCAAGTTGGTCGTGAGGAAACTTTAGAAGAATTTTATACAATAAAATTCTGTTTTAAACTTGGAAAAATGCTACAGAAACGTATGAAATGCTTTTAGACCGCCTTGCATGAATCAGACATCAGTTTTTGAGCGGCATAAGAGATTCAAGCAAGGCAGGGAGTCTGTGAAGGATGATGAGAGGTGTAGGAGGAGTAAAGAAGGCAAAGTCTATAGAGACAATAAATGCATAGTTTGATGTCAGTGTGGGAACTGTACATCTAATTATTTGTGAGGAACTGCATCTGCAGAAGATTTGCATGAAGTTTGTCCCAGGGGTGCTTAGAGAAGATCACAGACATTTGACCAAGATGGGCATCAAGACAGTTCCTCACCCTCCCTATGGTCCAAACCTTGCTCCATGTGACTTTTAGTTATTCTCTAAGCACAAGGAAAGCCTTAACGGCTGTCATTATGAGACAATTGTTGAGATGAAAGGTTGTGACGAGAGTCACTGACACGCTCACACAAGAGGACTTCCATGGGCCTTCCAGAAGTTGTTGGAATGGTACAACAAGTGCATTGCAACGGAAGAGGACTGGAGTTTCAGGTGTGTACTATCAATAAAAGTGCCCCTACGACAAAGTCTGGAAACTTATCTATAAGATGCAATTGTTTAAAAATACGACGATACATTGTATTTATATTTACGCTCTAAGATACGGTAATTTCTTGAGATACGATTAAAACAATAAAAATCGAAAAGCAAAAAATAAAAAACAAAAAAAAAATACAGAAGGAAAAATAAAACAATACAAAACATAAAGCAAGAAAAAAAGTGTTTTTGTGTGTATTTTTTATATTACTCCTTTCTGTTACATTAAGACTTAAATATTAACATTCAACGTTTTTAATTGTGTATAATTTTGCCTCTTTTTAGTTGCCATTTTGTGTGTGTGTGTGTGTGTGTGTGTGTGTGGCAGCCTTGCTTCTCTCTCTTCCTTCTCATTGCATGCATTCTGTACACTAGCACACGCATAGGCGGTGAGTACAACTCATTTTTTCATTGTTTTTGCTAACATTTATTTTTATATATTAATTTCAGTGTCATTGCTGTTGTATTCACCTTTCTTTAGTGATTGTTGAATATAATTTGTTTTTGACAAATTCCTTACCCTTCGAACGAATTAGTTTGGTTTATTTTAATTTAAATGGCAATAATTATTTCGAGTGACGATTTTTTCAAGATACGTCGGCGGTTATGAGATAAATGTAATCCGTATTTCTAGATATGACTAAATTGATGTTGTAGGTTTCTACTAAAAAACAAACAGTATTTACAATAAAATAGAATAAAATCGTGGTTAGTGAGACCCCCACCCATAATCGATTGGGATAGAAATGAGCTGCTCACTATTTGCTGGAGCCTTTTCACCGTCGAAAACAAACGAGTTAGTTCCTAAGTGGGGTGGGAATTATCGAGAGATGGGTGAAAAAAGAAAAAAGAAAAAACGTGAGCTCGTGGAAATATCTTCCAAGATAGTTGCCGAGTCAGAGTTCTGACAAAACAAATTATGGGGAGTGGGAATCACAGGATCTCTAATAATGATAAAAAGAATGGGAATCGGAGCTCACCTATGCCACTAGCTAAGAAATTTTGCTAACTGGAATGTTTCTGATGAGATCTTAGGTTGACGCACACCCTGCCTGGGCAGCGGACGTGTACTCAACCTTGATTCGTCCAAACACACAGACTTACTGGCCTCCTTTTGGCTCAAGAAAAAAAAATGGATACATTCTGAAAAGATGCCAGTACAAAGAGTGAACGAACGGTTGTATAAATTCCAACTGCCCTTCTTCTGATTATGCGTTGTGATAGTTCACCAACATGGAGGATTTAGAATTATAGGAAGCAAAGGTTGCATACTACCCAATCAGACATCTGATTCAGTATTGCTTAAATCAAGGTGCGTAACAAATTTTGAGATAGTAGTTATATAAAAGCAGTTCAGTAGCTTTTAGCAGGTAATACTTTTTCTTTTCAGATAAATAGTTTTGCTAAAATAAACATTGGAAACCAGCGTTATATACTGAGGAGCCTACATTGATAGCGATAGAGTTAGTTAGTATGAATTTTGACAAGGGTCGCATTTAGCATATATCAGGATGACTTTAATTTGCAAACAAAAGTGTACCCAGAGACGGGTGAAGCAAGGACAAGGCAGGGCCAACAGAAGTCAAAATACAGTAGATAAAAAAAGGTGAACATTTACGAATGGCGAATGACGTCACGTTTTCCGCAGCAAGAGAAACAAAGATTTTCGGTTCAGTCTTTCTCGGAAAGCCATCATAAAAAAAAACATATTTGGTTTATTTATTGCCCATTAGTGAAAACGTTACAAGTTAGAAAATCAAATAAAAAAGAAAAGAGAGATAAGCAAAGAAGGAAATAATGAAAAGAAAAAGAAAAGAAAAAGAAAAGAAAAAGAGCAAAATGTCAGAAGAGAAAAGAGAGAGGAAAAATAGAAAAAGGTAAATGAAAAAAGAATAAACAAAAAATAAGGAGAAAAAAAGAGAAAGGGGGGGGGGGAGAAAAAAGAGAAAAAGGAAACAAAAAGGGAGAGAAAGGGGAAGAAAAAGGAATAACAGAGAAAAAAAGGATAAAGGTAAAGAGAAAAAAAGAAACGAGAAAAAGAGAAGACATGAGGAATGAATAGAAAAATTAAAAAAAAAAAAAAAAATTAAAAAAGAAAAAGTAAAAAAAAAAATTCTACCAAATTTCACGTTTGTTGTTTAATATGCAAGTGTTTTTGATAAGGATCGCCTTTTTCTTTTCTGACATAAGTTCGTGTCTCATCTGCTAAAAATGTTGACTATGTAAAATAGCATGTGAGCAGAATTGGGGTTCAAGCATAGGAGCGTCTTTTAAGTTTATTGAAAAATATGAATCACTTTATACAACCTATATTATATATCTTTCTACAAATATAAAAATGCAACTTTGTCTGTGTGTGTGTGTGAGTTCGTTCCTGATAGACTCCGAAATGGCTGAATTTTCTTTAAAATTTACAGAACTTTAGTGTATAAGTCTTGGAGTGATCTTAGTTAAGTTTTGTCTCAGAATACTCCCGATAATTACCGATAATCGAAACCGTTATTTTAATTTATCTATCATCGGTAAAGTAATTTTTTTCTTATCTTAGCAACAATGATAGAACAACAGACCGTGAAAATTCTACTGTGGATAAGCTAATAGCATGTTATTTATTTTTTGCATGACGTGGTCTGTAGGTCTGAACAAACCCCGCACGTAAATTTCTTCATTTTTTTTTCATTAACTGGAAAGATGTTTATTTATAAGACTGAAAAATTTACGCGTGCGTGGATATTTTTAAAATATATATTATATATGCAATATAAAATTGGAATATTACGGTACTTTAATTAAACTTTATAATTGGTTATAGAGAAAAACAAATTCGTAAACTAAGCAAAGATGATTTCTTCGTCAAAATAAAAAAAAAGTACATTTGAATTTCACTCAAGTCACTTAAGATAAAATTTCAAATAAATTTTTTTTTTTTTTAATTAAGTTTGCTTTAAAGTAAGTTTTTGGTTGCCTCCTGTTGTTGTGACCCCCCCCCCTGCTTTCACTTTTTTAAGCACCTCTCTCCACCCGGGCTGAACTGTTGTTTTGATTTTGATTCCCTCTCTCCTCCACATTTCCACACCCGGGCAACGCTGGGTACACCCGCTAGTCTCTCTCTCTCTCTCTCTCTCTCTCTCTCTCTCTCTCTCTCTCTCTCATATATATATATGTGTGTGTATGTGTGTGTGTGTGTGTGTGTGTGTGTAGATTGAAAGATAATAACGCGCCACCCCGTTCTCCAAACAAATTTCAAAAAACAAAAACAAACAAAATAAACATTATTTAAGAAATCTCGCTTTGTAGTGGGTGGTAATGGCTATTTGCTAACAATCCAAAGTAGTAATGTCAGACTTGGCTTCAAGCCGAAATGGTACCATCTTCTCCGACTCTTTACGCAGCAGGTGTAAAAACGTCTTTTCAAAAAACACTTAGTTTAAGTGCATGCTATCAAAATCTGGAGAGTGAAAGAATTATAGACTTCATTCCAATTTCTTCAAAACAAACAAATTACATAGTAGTTTTGAGTATAATATATATATATATATATATATATATATATATAAATTATATAAATATAACATTCTCATTTCCGCTCCTTCGCACTTTTACTTCAACACCTGATGATGATTCGTGGACGAATCGAAAACACTCGTGACAGCAACAACTATAGAACTTTTATTAATAATTTTGATTTTGATACAAAAATAATTATACAAAAAATCGAAAAATTATAAAAAGAATCATAAAGCAAAGTGTCTCCGTTACATTTAATAATATTTGCTTGAATATATATATATATATATATATATATATATATATATATATATATATATATATATATATATATATAGTCATCTACATACAGTACTGTTTCGCTGTTTCACAGCTCATCAGTGCGGCTAGACAGGCAACTACCTCAAGCCAGGATTGAAACCCGACCATTTGTACGGCAGTCAAGGCTTCTAACCATTACGCTATTGGCGGCTGCTTGAACGAGTAGTGAGTTTAACGATGTTTTGATATATATATATATATATAAAGGATATTAGAACAATAGTCTAAAAAGCTGAGTGTATTTCAATGTAACAGTGAAATTACAAGTTTAATTAAAATACAGGAAAGAAAAAGTGCTCGTTGTAATTTAGATATATAATAAGCTCGATAGGTAAATATCCTAGAGCTAATTAAATATTAAGCAATGTGATTGATAATTAAAAAATTAAAAAATCAAATTATAATTAAATTAAAAATCTGTCTCATAAGAAGGAACAACAACAAAATCAATTATCTGTACGATCGTTTCGGAAAACAGTGTTTTTATTGTGGCAGACATCAAGTTACGGACAATAATTATTGCATATAGTTTTTTAATAAACAAGGTCTCCTCGTCAGCAAATTTTGAAGGGTTTTTATTAAATTTAAAAGACACCATAAATAAACCTAGCATTAAAAGTAAGGCAGATGTATCTGAAAAAAATTGAAATAAAAGGTCTGGATTTAAAATTGTTAAGAAAATTGATATGGGTTAGAGATAGAAAAGAAATAGAGTAAAATATAAATTTGAATTTAAATTATAAATTTGCTTTAAGTACAACATTACAAATATATACATACATATATATGAAAAAATAGACACATACATACATATACATAGATATACAGGTATATACATAAAAATATAGGTACAAAAATTTACCTTTTAATTTTTCGCCTTTTGAAATCAGGAACTATGGTTAAAATACTCATATAGATGTTTGCTATAGCTTTTCACCTTATTGAATGATGAATTTTAAAAAGGGGGACGCCCGTGCAATAAATTATTACCGTTAGCGTACTTTTGATTTAAAGACGCCACGGTTTATATTTCGAATGTTGTTTGTATAATTACATAATTCAAGGGGGGATAATTAGTCATATTTTCTTTAGTTAAAGGGCGCAAGGGGGATAATTAGTCTAACTTAATTTATTAAAAAAAAAATTGTAATCTATTTTTACTAATAAGTAATTTTTAATGTTTTAAGGTGGTTTATATTTATCAAATTTAAACCAACGTTTATGACTGCATGTGAATATTAGTTCCTGTCTTGAATTTGATAGGGTGGTTGCATTTTTTATATCTTCATATTTTAAAATTTTTAGGGTCTCTTTTGTACATAGTGCACAGAATTTATCTCCTGGTTTATATGGTTTGCAAGACTCAATTACTCGCCATTTTAAGTTGAAAGAAATATTGCTATTTTTTAGTTGCCAAATATAGTTGGATAGAGTAGTTTGGTTTGACAGAGAGTTATTTTTAAAAGAATGTTTGTGCGTTGAAATTCTATGTTTTATTAGGCCAGATGTGGAACCAAAATATATTGCCTCTTGCTTATTGTTATTATTTTCCGTTAGGTCTGGTGCTGGATTATTATATGGTGGGTTGGTTTGTAATTGATCGGGAGATTGGTTTAAGTTGGTGTCATTATTTAATCTGGTAGTTGAGTTATGGCTGTTAATAGATTCATGTAGATTTGGGGTTTTTGATACTGTGCAGCTATAGATAACATTTTTAATTTTACATGAGCCTTGTAGGGGACATTTATTTTTTCTTCTACAGTTACAGTCTGATGTATTTTGTATAGTTGTATATATGTGTCTATTTTTTCATATATATGCATGCATATATTTGTAATGTTGTACTTAAAGCAAATTTATAATTTAAATTCAAATTTATATTTTACTCTATTTCTTTTCTATCTCTAACCCATATCAATTTTCTTAACAATTTTAAATCCAGACCTTTTATTTCAATTTTTTTCAGATACATCTGCCTTACTTTTAATGCTAGGTTTATTTATGGTGTCTTTTAAATTTAATAAAAACCCTTCAAAATTTGCTGACGAGGAGACCTTGTTTATTAAAAAACTATATGTAATAATTGTCCGTAACTTGATGTCTACCACAATAAAAACACTGTTTTCCGAAACGATCGTACAGATAATTGATTTTGTTGTTGTTCCTTCTTATGAGACAGATTTTTAATTTAATTATAATTTGATTTTTTAATTTTTTAATTATCAATCACATTACTTTTATATATATATATATATATATATATATAAAATAACATATCCGTCATTGGATACTTTACCTTTCACCAGACTATCTATTCACGTGAAATCACCTTTTTCTTCACCACATTCCCTCTGCTTCACTTTTTGTTATCAAGTAAGATCTTTGACTTACTTGCAGTTTCATCAAATACTTTTGTATGCAAAAGCCGATCCCGCATTTTGCTAATTCCTACCCTCTGATGAGAAGGAAAATATTTCTTCGAAACTTCGTGGATTAAGGACTATCCACTTATTAAGTGTTTCCTTTTCAGATTAAATATGTTTTTAACTCTTTTTCAAAGTGTTTTTTTAACATGTTTTATTAACTATTTGCTCTTTATATATATACACTTGTGCCCGATATTATTCATACCCCTCCTTGAAAATTGAGTTTATTAGGTGTAACTTTGTAAGAATTTATTGTTTACGTCCATATTGATACATATTCTTAATAAACCTCTTCTGATCATTTTCGTGATTTTAAAATCTCGGGATACTTGTAATAAAAGAAATATACAGCTATTTATAAAATCTGCAATGTTCAAAAATAATCATACCCCCTTATTTTTTCAGTATTAATCGAGTTTCTGACTGTTTGTTTCCTGTTTGATTCTTATTTTGAATGCTTTTATACAACCTTTGATTAATTTCATTTCGTTTTTTGCATTTTTCAGAAATTAAAATAATATTAACTGAAAACCAATAAAAGAATAAAAATTATTAGAATGGGGAAGAAAAAAGAGCTTAGTAATGATCTTAGGACTAAAATTGTGAATTCACATAAGGATGGTTTAGGTTACAAGTCAATTTCCAAGAAATTTGAGGTCCCTACAGCAACAGTACAGAGCATCATCAAAAAATTCCAGAGCCACCACACAACAAACAACTTGATTGGTAGAGGAAGGAAAAGGAAACTGTCTGCTAGAGCCACCAGGGATATTGTAAGCAGTGTTAATGCAAATCCAACCACCACTACTAAGGACATTTTAGAAAATCTGGAGTCTTCTGGCATAAAAATATCAAGGCAAACATTGCAAAGGACTCTGCATGAAAATGGTCTGAAAGGAAGAAGACCAAGAAGGACTCCATTGCACACCGGAAAACACCTTGCAGCACGTCTAAAGTTTGCTAGGACCCATGTGAATTCTTCAGAGTCCGTTTTCTCAAGTATTTTGTGGACTGACGAAACAAAAATTGAATTGTTTGGCCATATGGATGCTTCTTACGTTTGGAGGAAGAAAGGAGAAGCTTACAACCCAAAGAACACCATACCCACGGTGAAACATGGTGGTGGTAGCCTAATGTTTTGGGCTCCTTTTCGGCTAGTGGTCCAGGTAGTTTGGTCAAGATAGATGGAACCATGAAGAAGGAGCAATATTTGGAGATACTCCAGAAAAACATTAGACAGGATGCGGAGAAGCTCCATTTAGGACCAAACTGGGTCCTTCAACAGGATAATGATCCAAAACATACTGCCAAAATAGTCAAGAAATGGTTTGAGGATAATCAAATTAATATTTTGGAATGGCCTATCGAAAACCTCTGGCACATATTGAAAACTAAGGTTAAAAAGCGGAAACCTAGAAATTTGAGGGATTTGGAGAACTACTGCATTGAAGAATGGTAAAAAATCAGTGTTGATACTTGTAAAAACCTTGTTGATAAATATCCAAAACGGTTACAGGCAGTTATTAAGAATAAAGGGCATGCTATTGACTATTAGTAAGAGAGGTATGAATAATTTTGAACTAGTGCCATTATTGTTTTTCTTTGTATACTGTTTCAAACTTGCATAATTTATTTATTTGTTGAGTTTAAATTAAATGCTTATGCTTGATTTATTGTTTGAAATCCCTTTAATATTGTCTACCTTCTGGTTTGAGCAATATTCTTATAGAAATCTCAAAGATCCGAGGGGTATGAATAATATCGGGCACAAGTGTATATATATATATATATATATATATATATATATACACACACACTCACATAAACATTATATATGCTTCTAACGTCTGCTTCAAAGAAAAATGCTTTATAGAAAAACCTCTTTATTGCAAATCCGGAGATATTCAGTACAATATAGAGCTAATACATATTCCAGCTCCGTCCACGAACAGGGGCAACCGTACTGCGAGAAGAAGGGGTGGGAGCAAGAAACCAAAATGTAAAATGCAATGTTTATGCTGATACCATTCCTTAGAAGAAAAGTGAAATAGAATCGTGCAAAATGACTTTTTGCGAAAGAGCATGTTTATTGGTGCACAGGGGGATCCCAAGTCTGGTAAGAGACAGTTGGCGTCAGTTGATGCAAACAATTCACCGTTTCTTACTAGAGTAGGTGACGACATTTACGACAGACAGACAAAACAATGGGAAGTTTTTTCTTTTCTTTTTTTACTGTACATCTATGTTAGACGGGATGGGGACATATATGCACTTAGTGTAGATTTATATATACAAGGTCTGGTATAATTTTATTTCAACATAACTATTCAGATTCTTTGTAATTCCCTCCCATGCATAAATTAGAGAATAGAAGTGCTTCTCTCAAAAGTCTGACTATTTCCTATGGTGATTAAATGCAGAAGGCTCTATGTAGCTTAATTGCCATAAATATATGTTCATAATTTACTATCTGGCTCTATGTATTGAACGCTGTTGAAGTAAATGCTGAACACACACACACACACACACATATATATATATATATATATATATATAGGGACAATAATCGAAATGGGTAATAAAATAATTGGAACTTTCTGAGGTATCGGAATCAATATTGAAAAAAATTGTGTATTTTACAATGCTAAAAACGATTCCTTTGATTATCATTTTTTTTTTAATTTGATTTTGTTTAAAACAAAATCTTCCACTGCTGAAGGGAACAGCAAGGATACTAAAAAGAGCTCTCGGTTGGTTTCAATAAAAAAGCAGGGCAATGTTGGCAGCTGGTTTGGCTGCCCCATACCCAGCATTACAATCTTCAAAGGAAGAAAAATAAAAGAATAAAAAAAGTAATAATGATAAAATAATAAATATTTATTGATTTCAAACTACCAGTAAAGCTAAAATCTGAAGATCATTTCTCACAAGTATATTTTTACGTTTAAGAAAATATCTGCATTCAACATGTGTTTTTACGAAAACCGGGAACAATAGTAGCTCTATGATATTTAGTCATTTATAAAGAATTGGAATCAGAGTCCGTAATTATATCAGAACTTGGAAAAATCTAGGAATCGTCCCATCACTAATATATATATAAGAAACATGACATTTTGGAGGAATGACCCCAAACTTTGTAGATTGTTCTACAAGAGGTTAGAAACTATAAGATTCATATCTCCTTGATCACTGACACACATATGAAAAAAAACATATGTATGTATTTAAAGAAACCCATGAAAATGGTATTGGATTCGGAATGTGGAGAAAAAGCGTTTATCTTTCTAATGATAAACTGTGCCATAAGGAAGATTAAATTCTACAGAAAAATTCGGGTTACTTCCCTTGAATCATTATACAGAAAGTGGAAACTATTTAAGGCAGAAGTGGTGATTGCACAATGAGTGAATAAAGTCAACTAGTAAATTTCTATGGTGGTTGTGGGAAATGATAACATTTATGACATTCAAGTTTATATGTTAAAATCGATGAATCTATCACATAGTAGTTTTTACTTGAGTGAAATATGGCGAGGTCACCTAAGAGCTTTTCTCTCCACCATTAAAAAAAAAAAAAAATCTTATTTCATTCTAGCCAGGGATATGGAATCATATGATTCCAGACGTTCATCTGCTATCTCATACATTCCAACTGAATGACCTTTTTAAGATTCTAGCCATCCCTTTGAGAGAAATTATATCTCTCTCACATTTTGTTCACCAGGTATATTCGCCAGGTAGTTTTTAAAGTTCCTTTTTCGTAGGTCCCATTGGTCTTGTAATTACTGGAATGATAGAGATCTTCCTAAGATTCCAGTTTCTTTTCATGTTGTACATAAGACCTTGGTATTTTGTTATTTTCCCTGCAGGACACTAACTTCTACTAAGGTTGCTTCTTTCCCCTTGTTCCATATGACTATACTAGGTTTAATAGCCCAGTTTTCAAGATACATAGCTGTAGAAATTCTATAATCATAGTAGGTGGTACATGACTTATTTCCAACTGTTTTTTCTGGTATATATTTCCACGTATATATATATATATATATATATATATATATATATATATATATATATATATGCATTTAAATGCGCTTATGTTTATTAAAATAAGATGTTGTGCAGAGTTCATATTACATGATTTGAACGAATGTCATGTTCCTATGTCTTAGGAAGATTTATTAATTAAAATTAAACAAATTAATCAGATATATCAGAATTTGTTTGCCTCTCTATATATAAAAGTGATATTGTCTGTCTGTCTAAGGAACAGTCTCACCCAGACTACTCTGTCAATTTTTGGTCCAGAGATTTAAAAATTGACATATATAGAATTTGGGCCTTGGAAACAAATTCGATTTGTTTTTTAACCGGTAAAAATAGCTGTTAAGGGGTCAAAAATAAAAAAAAGGTAGGAACTTTGCAGACTCAAGTTGACTAAACATCCTTTTATGCATGCATAATATACATTCATATAATAAAGTGAGTTAATTTTTCAAGTTCTTATAGGCTGAAACAATAAAATTATTGCCCTAGAAAAAAAGACTTGATTCCATTTATTTTAAGAAAACCGATTTTCTTTTTTTTTGTTGCAGACCATCTAATAGTTGGCCAGTTTCATACAAATCCCAAGACCGGTAGGAGCCTTCTAACATGTTTGAAAGCGACACAATCTTTAAACGAGTGAGATCGGAGATGTGCCACTGTACAACACATGCTCTTTACTGATCCAAGTATGACAACAGGACCACTGCCAGCAACCTCAAAATGCAAATCAGTGGTGGTTCAATACTTGAATGGACAGCTCAATGCATCGGACGACCCACGGTTATGGTCTTTGGTGAGGTTTCAAGCGAGAGCCACATCATGCCACCACATATCCTCAAAGTCAGCTTGAAAGTCAACATCAAAATGTACCTGGATGTGTGGAAGAGTGTGGTGATCCCGTGGTGCAATCAGGTGGCCGCTGGCAGACCCTGGGTGTGGCAGCAGAACAGCGCCGACCCACAAGTCCAAAGAGACCCAGCCTTGGCTTCAGAAAGAAGTGCTACAACTTCGTACCAGTCTCTTATTGGCCCTCCTCCCCCCTCGATCTGAATCCGCTCGACTACATCCTTTGATCATGCATCGACAACATCACCAGTATGACTTCCCACAACACCAAAACCAGCCTGATCGTCACCATCTGCCGAGTATTTGCTGAGCTCCCGCCGACACGTGAGAAAAAGGCATGCTCCCAGTTCTGGATCTGTATCGAGACGATGGTTGAGGCTGAAGATGGCTACATTGAATAATTAAGTTACCTAGATGGAATGTTTCAAAAAAAGTTTTAAAATAAAGCTGTAGTGTTGTTTGCTTTAGGGCGACAATTTTATCGTTCCACCCTGTATGTTCATCTATTGTTAGTTCAAATGGTAATGAATAAGACTAGAGAACTAGAGGTTTTGGTTTCGATTCTAGCTGATGGCACTCATCATATTTCTGTTTTTAACATTTGAAATTACTACTATATATTCATTGTGTACAATATAAGTATTGGTTCTATACCGAACAGAGTATTGGTTCTATAATAATACATATGAAATCTATATTAATTAAAATATCATATTTATGACTCGGGCTATGCCGTGGAGCCACTATTATATATGGGGTACAATATGATACTTAACAATAAGAATTAGCTCTATAATAACACGAAAAATATATATAAATTGAAATATAATAATAAAGCATATTTTTCAACCGGGCAACGCTGGGCAATCTGCTACATATATATATATATATATAAGTTTGGTATTTGAATATGTTTATCTATACAGGATTCACTTATAACCCAATTAACCGATCATTATGAATCTTGGAACAAAGATTCTAAGCATACAATGTTGTAATGTAGGCTATATTTAGTTTAATATATGTTTATGCAAAGAAAATAAAAGGGAAAGAGGAGCCTTTCTTGAAAATCCTCCGATTTTTGTGAATTTTTTACAATATGTATTTTACAACATGTAAATACACTTTTTACAATATATATTTTACAATATGTATTAAACGTCAATTGATAAATATTCTCCAAATTTCAGATTTTTTGGACTTTTTAAAAGGTTTCTGGGAGACATAATCTGGGCACAATCACCCATTTGAAAATTTAAATATTTTTGATTTTTATTAAATTTGATCAATAGTCATTAGACATCAATCAGCAAGATTCCTTGAATTTCGATTTCTTCTTAGGATTCTTTATTTTTGCTTAAATTTGAAGCATTTTCTAGAATTAAAATCATGTTATGGATTTAGATCAAAATTGGAATAAGAATTCTAAACATAAGGTTTAGTATTATTATATCTTTGCAAGGAAGCATTAAAGTGGTGCAAACTCTTCTAAGAAATTCACATTACTCATCCTGGGCGTGTATTCTTCTAGTATTTTATTTAGCTCCTCTTCAGGGGCTTAGACACAAGGTCAGATGTAGGTTTGATAAAAATGTTTCTTCGGAATGAATTAGATTCGAACCTAGCACACAGTTTTTTGATTTATGTAACGTTAACGATACGGTATTGTTCTAGTATATATATATATATATATATATATATATATATATATATATATATATATATATATATATATATATATATATATATATATATATATATATATAAATAAATACTAGTATTTCAGCCCGGCGTTGCCCGGGTGTTTGGAAGTGTATGTTGAGCAAAACCCCCCCCCCAAAAAAAAACGGTCAATTTTTTTAAACTTTGACCCCTATTATGACCCCTTAAAATTTATTTTTTGGGGCTCAAATCAAGTTATTAAGTTAGATCCGTGTCCAAGGAACCTATATCTCAAATTTCAAGTGTTTAGACCCAAAATTGTCGGAGGAGTTTGGTAGAGTTCTCAAAGGTCAAATCGTGGAACTTTGACCCCTTAACAGCCAAATTTCTGGCCGAAAACCGATCACATAGATTTTCCCAAATCTCAGTACCCTGTATATCAAATTTCGAGTCTGTAGACAAAATTGACAGAGTTATTGCGTAGGGAAATGTACACACACACCAACACGTTCAATCTTATAGATATATAAGAATAACAGTATAGTTACATTCCAAGATCACATATATATTTTTCATGCAAAGCAGCTCCTCCAGCATATTACAATTTCGATACATTGTTTACATATCCGTTTCGTTGTGCATAAACAAACGGTTATTATTATGTGAATATTGTCTCTCTTCGTTCATATATCCTTCAGAAAAATTAGAAATTCTTTGCTAAAGTAGAAAAATATGCATGGCAATATAATGCTGCAAAAATAAAAAAGTTCTTAGAAGATCCAACATCGTGTGTTTGTTCTGGTAGCCATCTTTGTTCATATATATGTATATATATATATATATATATATATATATATATATATATATATATATATATATAATATAAAGCTGAACGTCTGTGTATGTGTGTCTGGTCACGAATAGGCTCCTATATGGTTGACTATTTAAAAAAAACTGATCACATATAATGATAGAAGATGTATTGAGGATCAGGAATGGGTATGTTTGATCTGGCAGAACGGTGGTTCATAAAAATTGTGGGGGCTGCGTTCACGCCTGGCCCCAAACTATGTAAATAAAAAATAAAAAAAACGTTTACAAGTGTTTTTGATATAGATGTACATAAAAATACTTTGATAAGTATGTTTCAACTTAAATAGGGATGGCATAATAAAATTGTGGGGTCTGCGAAATATGGCACAAACTTTAACAAAGACTTTTCATATCTATTTGCGTAAGTATACTTTGATAATTATGTTTCAGTTTGAATAAATATGGTATAATAAAATTATGGGGTGTTCGTTCGCGCCTTACATCCATAGAATGCAAATATGTCACAAAGTTTAACAAGGTTTTTAAAAGGGGTGAGGGTCCACAATAACACTTTAACTTTAATCTTAATTCACGTTAGCTTTTATTTATTTTTTTGAGTTGAACCATATTGTATCGAATAAATTCACCTCATAAATTCACGTTCTTATTAAAGTGAAAGCCAAAAAGTAATCGGAACTTTTGACAATTCTCGACACAAATTTTGCATAACTCTGTTTTTTCCTTCTCCACTTGCATGTAGCACTCTTTCGAAAATAGATAAATAATAAAAAATAAGAACGTTACTTGTTATCGTGTCAAAAGAAGGAAAAAATCCTGCTCACATGATTTTTTTTTACATGGGGGTCACCGCTTATCAAGGCCCAGAGACCACTCGAGGATAAGGGTTAATAGGTATATATTAGTCATTGTGATTTTAGCGTAGTAAACATTAGTGGGAATTTTGTAACTTGGATTACTTAGGGGGACGGTTCAATAAGAACTTGTTCACGTTGGACTTGAAGACAATCAGATTGTAGTCAGTTGGAAAGCAGGCAAACGGAATAGAGTTCCACAGGCGAGCAGTTCTAAGAAAGAAGCCCTGTTCATGGAATCTACGTTTAGGTGTAGGCACGGATAAAGAGTGTGGGTAATTGTTGATAGTAGTTCTGGCGAAGGGGGACCAGAGATCGAAGTTCGGATGAGCACCTGCCATGAAAATAATGATAAAGCAGGAACAGGCTCGCTATGTCTCTTCTGTGGGAAAGAGGTTGCAGAGAAGAGAAAAGGGCATCCCCCACTAAGCTATGAAGTCTATTTTGAACTCTGTCAAGACAGGATAAGCTGCTTCTAGCAGCTCTTGCCCAGATGTGGCAACAGTACTCCATCGTTGGCCGAACCTGGCTTTTATAGAGATAGAGAATTGCATCAGGAGTGAGATATCTACTGGAGCGGTAGAAGGATCCCACCATCTTTCCAGCGACTTTGGCAATTGATTTGATATACATGTTCCATTTCAGATCGGGTCAAGCCCAGAAGCTTGTTAAAACATGAAGCCTCCCCAAGACGAGAGCCATTCATTTAAATTGATGCCAGATGGGCAGAAGAGTGTTGATGATGTAAAGATAGAAGCTTGGTTTTAGATGCACTAAAAGTAACCAGTCACTTCTTTCCCCATTGTACCACGTGCTCAAGATCAGAGGAGAGAGAGTCAGAGAGAACTTGGTCGTTTACGGTCTTCGAAGTGCTTCCATAGATGGTAGTGTCATCAGCATAAATGTCTACGAATGATCTAAGGATATGGTCTGGAAAATCATTGATGTAGATCAGGAAGAGAGTTGGACCCAGGATGGACCCCTGAGGGACTCTAGCATTAATACTGAGAGCCTCTGATTTCTGCCCATCAACCACTACTCTTAAGAACCTATCAGAGAGAAATGATTTAATAGTTAAGAAGACATTTCCAGCTATACCATGACTGGAAATCTTGTGAAGTAGGCCTTTATGCCATATCTTATCAAAGGCCTTTGATATGTCAAGAGCAATTGCTCTAGAGAGGAAGTGTCTTTTTAAAAACATTTACATAACTTTTTTATTTTTATTTATATATCTGTTTAAGCTTTTTTTTGTCAGTGTACGAGAAGGAATTCAGTTGATTACAAACCTTTCTGCATGGTTTTTACATTACAATAGTACAACCCTGAATCCGACGGCGCAATACTACACCGTTCAATACTGTAAAACTGAAACGAAGCTGTTCTGCTTGAAAAGGGCGCCATTTTCTTCTTATTCATATTGATATCGATTCTTTGCTTTAAAAAACTAAAGTAATTACGTGTTTACTTTTTAATATCCCATTTTGCTGTTTCAGATTATTTTACTAAAGTAAGTCAAGCTTCATTATTTTACAAAACTGCTTTTGTTTCTTTGTTTTCGATGTTTCGTCGATATTATTTAGTAAGAGTGTTTAGCAGAAAAGCCAACAAACGACTACCCGAAAAAATAAATATACAGGAAATAAATGTTACCATAGTCAATAAAAGCTCAGTTCATGTTTTTTTTTGTTTTGAAATAGTTTTTAATGCTCTTTACTTGAAATAATTTCAGTGAACCGAAATTAAAACGAAATTTGAGGCGATAACTACTTAAATAAATTTTTATATAAACTACACATGCCATAATCGAACATTCCTCAAGCACAAAATAACGGAAAACATTAAAATATGTTTATAAATATTCCTTACGTTGGTGGAACTGTCTTAAATTGTTAACACAAAATGCTCAGGTGCCCTTCCTTCAAATTGAAAACGGGGCTCTCCATTTCAAAGTCGCTGCCATTTTGATTTTTTTTAAACCAGTTCGTGAATTAAAAAAAAAATTTTTTTTACAAACTACTTAAAAATACAAACCAATGAATTTTTCTACCATAAAAGTAACTTTTATTGACTATGGTAACATTTATTTCTTGTATATTGATATTATTATATATATATATAACATTTTCCCTTTGTAAGGAAACATCATTTTGTTGGTCACTCTTGGCTACGAATGGAAACAAAGTTGATATAAAAAATATATTTTCACGAAAATTATCTTTACTTTCATCATATTTTGCTTGGGGTAAAATTTTTGAGTATCAAAACCTATCTCTTTACAACCCCCTCCTTTTCATAACCTATTATACATACTTTCATCAATCACAGTCCATTTTCTGCAGGCTGTTTTTGAACCCAGTAAATGACGGGTACTTCTGCTAGTATACACACACACACACACACACACACACACACACACACACACACGAGGGTATTCCAAAACTAATAACTCCTATATTTTATTCTGCCCGAATGGATTAGAAGAGATTGTGAATTGCATTGTTATGATGAGTGAAGTTATGCATTCATGATATGAAAGTTTCATCACTCGGTTGTAGATATTGACGGCATGAAACCTTATTATAGAGATGCATTATTGAATTTCTGGCATTGAGAATAGTGGTGACTATGTAAAAAAATAAATTTTGGAGCTCAAAAAGCCGCTCTTTTTACTGCTACAACTTCCGTCTTCGTAGCTCCTCAACTTTTGGAGTTATAAAAAAGTTTTTACTGCTGGAACGATCCTTGTATATACATGTGTTTACAATTGTTTATATGGGCAAATCATTTTGACCCGATCATTTTGAAAGTAGATTTCAAGGCACACAGTTTGGAAGTTGGAAGCCTTGCTGGAGGAATATTTGCAGATTATGAACATTGGAGAGATATTATAATTTTGAGTAGAATAAAGTCGTATGATATTTACTTATTTGTTTTTTTTTTTTACTCTTATTCACTCAAAAAAAAAAAAAAAAAAAAAAAAACATATCGCCACTTGGACGTAAGAGATTACTATTTGAAACTATGTTTATAGCGTAAGGATTTAAACTTCTCCATTTCAGTTCAGTCAGGAAAGCAGGAAGGAATCCCAAAGTGTAATCGGAGCACATTCCATTAAAATGCAAAAATATGTCGGAAAACGTATGACTCAACAACTTTCACCAATTATGGATTGGAGAAGAAACAGGAATAAAGTCTAAGAAATAATTACAAAATTAGAATATGCAGAATTGAAAAAAAAAAAAAAAACTGAATTGGACGTGAATTGGACGTGAAGTGCATGATTTATGAATTTGCAGTGATTGAAAAATTGGCATTTATGGTCGCAGGAGAAAAGCTGCTTGTTTAGAAAATCTGTGAACAATAAAATCAAAGAAAATGATAAATGTATGAAAGTTTGATGGGACAACAAAGAAAAAGAAAGGAAAGGAAGAGAGTAAAGGAAGATGTTTTTTTAATGATGGAGAAAGATAAAAGAATAATAGAGAGAAGGAAAAAGTGATAAAAAGAGATCCTCTGGTGCAATCAGGTGGACGCTGGCAGACCCTGAGCGTGGCAGCAGGATTAGGCACCGGCCCACAAGTCTAAATAGACCCAGGCTTGGCTTCAGAAGGAGTGCAACGACTTTGTACCTTTCTCTCACTGGCCCCCATTCCTCGCTGACCTGAACCTGCTGGACTACTTCATTTGATCATAATGTCGAGAACATCACCAACCTGACCTCCCACAACACGAAAGCCAGCCTAATCGCCGCCATCCGCCAAGGTTTGCTGAGCTCCCGCCGGCGCTTGTGGAAAAGGCATGTCCCCAGTTCTGGACGGTAATTGAGGCTGAAGGCGACTACATTGAATAGATGTCAGATCTAACACAATCACGTTACCTGAATTGATTTTTTCAATAAAAGTTTTAAAATAAAGCAGTAGTGTTGTTTCTTAAGGGCGACAATTTTACTGTTCCACTCTGTATATAGAAAGTGTGAAAGGAGAGAGAGAGAACAGGAAAAAGAGTTATGGATAGTGAAATTAAGAGACTGAGCAGTAGAGAGAGAGATATGAGGCAATAGATATCTGGGAAGATATTTTAGGTCTAAAGAAAATGTGGCGAGACTAAATAAATATCAACTGCATACTATATACTAAAACAACAACAGCAACATGTAGTGGAAGCCATAACATTTGGCACAGCTGCTGAGAGGTATCCCCCCTTCTCTTCTGTGCATTAGAAATATTAGCACACGTGCTTACAAACACAAGTGTGGAAGAAGGCGAAAAAATAGTAAAAAGCCAAAAAATTTTTTAAAAAATAAGCAAAAATTTAAAAGAAAAAGTTGAAAGTAAACAAAAATAAAGTACCCCCTTCCCCCCACAAAAAAACAAACATTGAATACTTCTTCATTACTGTTATTACATCAAGTCCGGCCCATAGCCAAAATAAATTTGTATAAAGGTCATTCACACTATGATGGAGAGAGAGAGAGAGAGGCGGGGTGGGGAGCTTTAGAAATGTTTTCCCACCTTTTAAAAAATCTTTTTGGAAACAATAAAAGTTAAAGACATTCACCTCTAATTTATGTCGGCAGAGTAACTGTTGCATATTATACTCCCGGGCATCACCGAATTACCTGAGGAATAAGATTATTATTATTATTATTATTATTATTATTATTATTATTATTATTATTATCGTGCAGTTGAATTAGATTTGTTTTAAAGAGAAAAATTCAAGGATAAAGTGTGGATAAATGATGTTTTAGGAATTTAACTTGACTAAATTCTATAAACAATAATAAGGAATTTTAGATAAATAAAAACAAATGTTTTCAGAAAAAGCACAAACAATAATTTTAAAATATGGCCGGACTTATACAGTATGACCTAAAAGTCACTTAAGATGACGTGGATCTTAGGAGAGAGCTTGAAAATGCCCGTATCAGTTAGTCAAGAGCCGAAGAAGTCAGACGAGGTGCCGGGGGAAAAAACACCGTCGAAGCTAACGGAGTCAAGATTAAAATGGAAAGTCAAATGTTGACACGGGGTATGAATAAATGTTATATAACTTTGTGTGGTGTTATCTATTGAAGAAACGGGTATGTGAATTTTTCCCAGTTGTTACTGTTATATCAAATGTTTATAGCCTATTATATAAACTGTTGCTATGTTATACACTCTTCTTCTTCACCAAATAACATTTGTCTAATCCTCCATCAATGGAACATTTTCTCCTCTCATCGTTCGAAGCCTCCTCATGTACAAATATTTGTTATCCCCTCAAAATAGCATCTCAATATGTCCACGTCATCGTTTCAGTCCAACTCAAGCAAAACATTGTTCATCATAAATGCTATGTACATCCTGTTATATATACTATGTCTGTCGGTTTATAGACACCAACATTTATTCATTGATAATTTGATACCTCGCTATCCAATATAGCGAGTCAAAGAGAAGTGATTTTCTCCCATCCCACGGCGATATGATGTGACACAAGAGTTGGAAAATGGGATTTGAAAAGCCAGTGCTCTAGAAGAAGAGCACTCTGGCTTGTAAAAATAGTGTGGCCAGACCCATCGACATTCTCCGGTAGGGGTGCCTCAGACGTTTAGCATGAAACTAACGCCTTCTCAAAGAAGACAAAGTCTGGGAGGTTGGACCTCTGAGAACTGCTCAGGACCGGAGATATATCCCAATCAACAGGGAAGAAGCGATCTCAATAATGGCCTGGACCAGCCATTCTTAACCTTTCCTTCATTGACCCCCTCGGCTTTATGCATTTCTCCATTTACTTCCATACAAACAAATCATATCCACCATAAAAGTGACATAAAAACAAGAAGGTTAAAAAGAACCTTTTCATTGTTTAGGATTTTAGGTTTTGTAAAAAATAAAAATAGTATCATACATTCGTATCACAAAAAATAAAGAGAATCAAATTTTTTTCTAAATAGAAAATTATGAAGTTAATTTGTATTACGTTTCTTAGACATGATGCGATCTGAAAAGAAATAATTATTTTTAAATTATAAAGTATTTCAATTATTTACTCCTGATTATATAATTTTTTAACCCTAGGGGTAAATTTAACGCTGGTTGAGATCCTCTGGCTTAGACTCTGCAGAGTTTGGTGACGAGGGAAAATCCCTGACTGGAGTGAGTCAAAGAGAAAGACATTTTCAGTGTGGCACTACTAATTCTTTTGCTACGGATTCCAGTTGTTAAGTAATAACAGAATTAATTAATTATTTTCTTTCTCTCTCTCTCTCTCTCTCTCTCTCTCTCTCTCTCTCTGCAACTAATCTAAGGCAAATACAAAGTTGATTTGATTTCAAAATCCTAGCTCTACTACTAGTTTCCTAAATTGATTTCCAGTGAGAGTAAAAGGTTTTCTCTCTAACAATCCTCACCAATCTTTCACGAAAAACACTCGTCTAGCTAAAACCACTGTGAAAAATTTCCCCCACTCTTTATCTGTGCCTAAATCAAAACGTAGATTCCATGAACAAAGATTCTTTCTTAGAACTGCACGCCTGTGGAACTCTGTTCCGTCTGCCTGCTTCCCTCCGGACTACAACTTGGATGTGTTCAAGTCCAATGTTAACAAATTCCTAATGAACCGCCCCCTTAAGTAAACACTTCATCAAATCTCCACACTAACGTAATGTACTTGCAATAACCCTTATCCCTGAGTGGCTTCCGGGCCTTGATAAGTGGTGATCACCGTGTAAAAAAAAAAACAAAAAAAAAAAAACACAGGTCAATATGTGTCCTAGCTGATTAACGAAACAGAAGATTATAGCAGTATAAGTTGGAAATATTATATACTAGCAGTTCAGCCTGGCTTTGCTCGGGCCTTATATACTGTTCATAACTTTATATGCATATGTATATATTAAAAAGTGTGCATATGGACGGTAATGCCTTTCTATATAATAGAATTCTTTAACTACTATAGATGAAAGTTAGTAGAGACTGCCGAGGTAATTTTTTAAAGAAATTGACCCCAAATTTTGACCACTTAACATTTATTGTTTTGGGCTCAAATTAAATTATAAATCTATATCTAAAATTTGGCGGAGGAGTTTGGTAGAGTTCTCAAAAATCAAACCGTTGAACTTTGACCCCTTAACACAAAAAATTCTAGTTGAAAACCGATTAAAAAGATTTTCCCAAATCTCAATACTTATTATGTCAAATCTTGAATTTGTAGACCCAAAATTGGAAGAGTTATTTGGTAGGAAAATGTATACAGACAGAGAGACAGACACACACAGAGACATTTTTAATTATATTTATATATATATATATATATATATATATACATACACACTAACATTTTTACCCGGCGTTGCCCAGGGTTTGGAGGTGTGTGTTGAGCAAAAAAAAAAAAAAAAAAAAAAAAAAAAAAAAGTGGTAGTAGGAAGGCAGGCTCGATCTTGTACCGCGAAAGAGGAAAAGAACGGGGAAAAACGTGACGTCTTTGCTGTTACGACCACCGCCAAACCGGAAGTGACGTAGGTTTAAATGAAGGCTAGACAATTAAAAACAGGTGATGACTGTTGAAAATATCGGCGAAAAAAGCGATTCTTCCCTGTTGAAAAGTGCCCAGTTGAGGGTGAAGAAATTAATGTTTTTAGCCAATTTTTCGATATTTGTCTTCTGAAGGGTCGAACTTCAAAACGATACCGATCTTGTGAAAATTTGTCGCCTCTATCGAAAGTTTTAGGCAGACATGCAACATACATACATACATTTATATATTGGTAGCTCAAATTTTCGACCCAAGCCGATTAAAAAGCTTGCCCTATCTCTGAATACCCTTTATGTAAAATTTCAAATGTTTAGACCAGAAATTGTCTGAGTAATTTGGTAGAGACTGCAGAGGTAAAATTTTTTTAAACTTTGACCCCTATCATGACCCATTAACATTTATTGTTTTGGGCTCAAATCAAGTTATTAAGTTAGATCCATGTTCAAGGAACCTATATAAACAATTGACCTCTGCGGTCTCTACCAAATTACTCAGACAATTTCTGGTCTAAACATTTGGAATTTTACATAAAAGTATTCAGAGATAGGGAAAACTTTTGAATCGGTTTGAGCCGAAAAATTTTAGTTATCAATACATAAATGTATGTATATATGTATGTATATTTGCATGTCTGCCTAAAACTTTCGACAGAAGCGACGTATTTTTACAAGATAAGTATCGATTCGAAGTTCCACCTTTCAGATGACAAATATCGAAAAATTGGCTAAAAACATTAATAACCTTAAACTGGGCACTTTTCTACAGGGGGGGAGTCGCTTTTTCGCCGATATTTTTGAAAGTCATCCTCTCCTTTCGATTGTCTAGCCTTAATTAAAACGTACGTCACTTCAGGTTTGGCAGTGGTCGTAACAGCAAATACCAGGTTTTTTCCCCGTTCTTTTCCTCCTTCGTGGTACGGGTTCGAGCCTGCCTTCCTACTACCACTCTTTTTTTTGCTCAACGCACATATCCAAACAGCAGGGCAACGCCGGGCTGAAATGCTAGTATATCTATAAAAGTGAACGTGTCTGTGTGTGTACATTTCCCGATGCAATAACTATCAATTTTAAGCCTACAGACTCGAAATTTGATATACAGGGTACTGAGATTTGAGAAAATCTTTGTAATCCGTTTTTGACAAGAAATTTGGCTATCTGTATATCAAATTTCGAGTATTCAGACTTAAAATTGACAGAGTTAATTACACACAAATACACACACGTTCACTTTTATATATATATATATATTTTTTTTAAAGGTGGTAAAACATTTCTGAAGTTCCCCCCTCCGTCTCTCTCGTTCTCTCTCTCTCTCTCTCTCATAAGTGTGAATGATCTTTATACAAATTTATTTTGGCTATGGGCCGGACTTGATGTAATAACAGTAATGAAGAAGTATTTAATGTTTATATTTTTTTTTTTGGGGGGGGGTACTTTATTTATTTTTGTCTACTTTAAACTTTTTCTTTAAAATTTTTCCTTGTTTATTTATACCCAAAATTGGCCGAGGAGTTTGGTAGAGTTCTCAAAGGTCAAATCATTGAACTTTGACCCCTTATCAGCCAAATTTCTGGCCGAAAACGGATTACGAAGATTTTCCCATATCTCAATACCCTGTATATCAAATTTCGAGTCTGTAGACTTAAAATTGACAGAGTTATTGCGTAGGGAAATGTACACAGACACGTTCACTTTTATAGATCTATAGATAGATAATTATGAATAAAAAAAAATTATATATATTTTTCAAAAGGTTTTAAAATTATATATATATATATATATATATATATATATATATATTTTTAAAGGTTTTAAAATTATATATATATATATATATATATATATGCTAGCATTTCAGCCCGGCGTTGCCCGGGTGTTTGGCAGTGTATGTTGAGCAAAAAAAAAAAAAAAAAGCGGTCAATTTTTTAAACTTTGATCCCTATTATGACCCCTTAATCTTCATTCTTTTGGGCTCAAATCAAGTTATTAAGTTAGATCCATGTCCAAGGAACCTATATCTAAAATTTCAAGTGTTTAGACCCAAAATTGTCGAAGGCGTTTGGTAGAGTTCTCAAAGGTCAAATCGTTGAACTTTGACCCCTTAACAGCCCAATTTCTAGCTGAAAACCGATCAAAGATTTTCTCACATCTCAGTACACTGTATATAAAATTTCGAGTCTGTAGACAAAATTGACAGAGTTATTGCGTAGGGAAATGTACACAGACATGTTCACTTTTATACATATATATATATATATATAGATTATATTTTTAAAGGTGGGAAAACGTTTCTGAAGCTCCTCCCCCCGCCTCTCTCTTTCTCTCTCATAAGTGTGAATGATCTTTATACAAATTTATTTTGGCTATAGGCCGGACTTGATGTAATAACAGTAATGAAGAAGTATTCAATGTTTGTTTTTTTTTTGGGGGGGGGGTACTTTATTTTTGTTTACTTTCAACTTTTTCTTTTAAATTTTTGCTTTTTTAAAAACTTCTTGACTTTTTACTATTTTTTTCTTCTCCCACACTTGTGTTTGTTAGCAAGTATATAAAATTGAAAAAAAAAAATGAGGGATAAAATATTATATATATATATATAAACACACGCACAGGCGGCAAAAAGAAAGTCCGCACTTGTAATTTTTTTAAAAAACTGCAAATTTAAGCTAAATTTAATGTATCTGTTTAAACAAACTATACCTCATTTGACTGACCTTTTATTCTTCTATATTTTTACCTGTTCATATTTGACTTTTAATTGAAATATTCTAGTGTTCAGGTCCATTTAAAAAAATAGCTTCAAATTGAGAAGGCAAAAAAAAACTCCGCACAATGGAAAATTCTTACTTAAATGTAACTTTAGGACATTAATGCAACACAAATACAACAGGAACACAATGAATTAGTTAATATTTAGTAGCATAGCCCTTCTGCAATTTGACAGCCTGCAATCTTTTGGGAATTCCTTGAATTAGACTGCAGCATTACTCCGGAGAAAGGGCATCCCACTTTTCTTTAATTTTTGTCCAAAGTTCTTCCAAATTTGAAATTTTATCATTGCGTAGCTGTTGCTTGATGTAATGCGATACGTTTTTGATAGGATTGAGCTTTGGAGATTGTGCAGGCCAATCCAAACACGGAATATCATGCTCTTCCAGGAATGTAAATGGGAGCATTATCCTGCATGAAGATGGGATTATCATCCAAATTCCGACCAAAGTAGGGTAGAAAATGCTTAGTCAACCTATTAATTTACTTAGTCGAATTAATTCGACCTTGCTAGCAAACTATAGGCCCTGGACCATTGGTACTAATAATTCCCCACACTAAAACTGAACCTCCAACCACCTTGCAGCATTGAAACTGAACACCTAGGATTAAATTCTTTGTCTTTTTTCTGATGCACGTACTGCCTACTATCACTGCCTAGCCTATCGAACTTGCTTTCATATATTCATACCAATATGAAGAATCATGATCTTCATTGCATCTGACGAAGTCCAGATGGATCTTTCTGTTCTTTACAGAAATCATTGGCTTGCATCTTGTAAAATGAGCACTTTTTAACAAGATTGCACTGTTTTTGGATTTGGGGAGCCATTTCAAATCTGTTTCTTAGGCTGCGGATCTTAATAGCTTTGTCTTCCCTGTTAGAAGTAACTCTAGTACGACCAGATTTAGGGCATCACGAACATGAAAAAATTACAAGTGCAGACTTTCTTTTTGCTGGCACTGTATACATACATATATATATATATATATATATATATATATATATATATATATATAATCTGCACGCCTGCGGAACTCTGTTCCGTCTGCCTGCTTCCCTCCTGACTACAACTTGGATGCCTTCAAGTCCAACGTAAACAAATTCCTGATGAACCGCCCCCTTAAGTAGACACTCTAAATATCCACACTAACGTACTGTATTTACAATAACCCTTATCCATGAGAGGCTTTCGGGCCTTGATAAGTGGTAACCACCTTGCAAAAAAAAAAAAAGTCAAGCTCTAGTCCACTACCTCACAGCTGCTAAACTTCTGTCCAACCAACAGTATGGGTTTAGACAAACCCGTTCTACTGCAGATATCTAAACAGTAATCTCTAATGTATATATCATGCACTGGATAAAGCAGGAGACACTAGGGCAATAGCTATAGATATATCTAAGGCCTTTGACAGGGTATGGCACGATGGTCTGCTTATGAAAATCAGATCATATAGTATTACTGGACGAAATACTTAACATAATTAAATCCTTCTTAAGTAAGAGAAGAATCCATATTGTCCTCGATAGTCTTGTATCAAAACATACCGAAGGCAATGGCAGAAACCCTAGAGGAAGATCTCCAGTCCATGGTGGAATGGGGACAAAAATGGATAGTCACATTGAATGCTACCAGGACTAAGCTCCTTTCTTTTAATAACTACAAGAAAGCTTCTCAACTATTAATAGCCATGGCTAATAATACATTACTTGAAAGTACTTCGTTCAAACTCCTCGGTTCAACATTCACAGGGAATATGAGTTGGAACAGATACATTTAGTGCATTGCCAAGGCTGCTGCAAAGAAGGTGGGCTCTCTCTACCGTGCTAGAAAATTACCCATGCCTGAGAGTATCCTGAGAGTAAGGCCACTATTCGCTCATATATGGAGTATTGTTGCCACATTTGGGCTAGTGCATCTGCTACTAGTCTCTCACTATTGGAAAAAAGAGAGTCGCCAACCTAATAGGTCTCACACTATCAACTAGGCTTCAACCACTGTCCCATCGACGAAATGTTGCATTCCTCTGGCTGTTTTACAAGTACTTTAATGGTAGATGGCCCGACGAACTACAACTCCTTGTACCTCCTTGACGTAAATACCCCCGACAAACCCGACAAGCAGCAAAATCTCACCTCTATGCAGTAGAAATCCCTAGATGTAAGAACACCTACTCTAATAATTTCTTCCCTAGGACTGCTAAACTTTGGAAGTCCCTTCTGGGTTCCTGTTTTCTCGACGGTACTGACAGGCAGAGGTTCAAGTGTAATGCAAACAGACATCTTGCTGCTCAGCTCCCTACAAAGTACATCTACAGATTATGTCCCAGATAATAGCCCTCTACATCAAAGTGGCAGTATGCCTTGTTTGGGATGGAGATGCAATAATAAAACAAAAGGAGTAAAAATATATATATATATAATGAGGAGTAATATATATATAATGAGTAATATATATATATAATGAGTAATATATATATATATATATAATGAGTAATATATATATATATATATATATAATGAGTAATATATATATATATATATATATAATGAGTAATATATATATATATATATATATATAATGAGTAATATATATATATATATATAATGAGTAATATATATATATATATATAATGAGTAATATATATATATATATATATATATAATGAGTAATATATATATATATATATAATGAGTAATATATATATATATATATATAATGAGTAATATATATATATATATATATAATGAGTAATATATATATATATATATATATAATGAGTAATATATATATATATATATATAATGAGTAATATATATATATATATATATATATAATGAGTAATATATATATATATATATATATATAATGAGTAATATATATATATATATATATATATATAATGAGTAATATATATATATATATATATATAATGAGTAATATATATATATATATATAATGAGTAATATATATATATATATATGAGTAATATATATATATATATAATGAGTAATATATATATATATATAATGAGTAATATATATATATATATAATGAGTAATATATATATATATATATATATATATATATATATATATATATATATATATATATATATATATATATATAATGAGGAGTAAAAAAAAAAAAGAAGAAATTTTAGGTAAAGACAAAAGGAAGAAAAAATCCAAACTTTGTCCAACTGATGTCCTTCAAATGACATTCCAGAGAAAAGAATTGTTCAATATAAAATGATCCAAAGGTGAAATCTAAGGTAATCATAAGCAAGATAATCATAGGTAAAAAAAAAAAAAATCCTCAAGAAAATTTCATGTGTTGCTAATAGATCCGAAATGTTTAAGCATGTCCGAAAAAGTTTGTAAAAAGTGCAGTATATTTTTTAAGAACAATACGCAATAGAGAAGCTGGAAATATTAGATTAAGCAGAAAGAAATTTTAAACTCCAAAATATTCCTTTTAAATCCTTTTAAGGAAACTGAGTAAACTAAATTTATATTTAACTGATGTTTAACCTGAGTTAAAGAATGAAATGAAGTTTATATCGAAAAAAAAAAAAAATGAAGACGCAAAAAGCGGGTGAGGAGATATTAAAAAAAAGAGAAAAAAGAAACGTGTAACCTAGAAACGCAGGCAAAATACATAAGGAGAAAATGAAATGCAGAAATGTATAATAAAAATATATAAAGAAAGTTAAAGAAAGAACAGGAAAGAAAACGAGAAGAAAAAGGGAGGAGCGAGGAAACCGCGGTAAAATGGGATAGAGATTGAAGACAAGGAAACAGTGGAAAGATAAAAAAGAAAGGCCAAAAAACAAGGCAGAGAAACAAAAAGACTAAAAATAGTTGAATTCAATAATGAAAGGAAAGTGAGGCAGAATAAAAAGACAGGATATCAGACATCAAAATCTAACGTGTAAATGTATTGCATTAGGCATGGAGAACGCAAATAATCACACATACATACACATAGACACACACATAGACACACACATAGACGCATAGATATATATATGCATATAAGCATGAGCTGTCAAAGCGTCGACATCGCTATAATCGCCCATTTTTCCATTAAATCAATTGATCGCCTTCTATAGTTGGGTTTCCATCATGGTGCACCGGGAGGAAACTTCACATGCCTCCCCGCACTAACCTTGTCCACGATCCATTGTAGTCTACATTGCACTGTAGAGAATTTACTGTTGATTCTATAAAACTATTGTTTATATAACGGCTTGAATTAAAGTTTAAAATGCAAATTTAAAGTATCATGGTCCAATTGTGCTTTAAATTTTCTCGATCAATTGCTCGTGACATATCAAAGGGCTTTGATAGGGTATAGCATAAAGATCTACTCCACAGAATCAAAAGCTGTAAACAACCAAGTTCTCTCTGATTCTCTCTCCTCTGATCTTGATCACGTGGTGCAATGGGGAAAGCGGTTTCTGGTTAATTTTAATGCATCTAAATAAGCTTTCATTTTTCCATCATCAACTGATCATCTGATCCCCGTCTGGCAGCAATTTAATGAATGGCTCTCGTCTTGGGGAGGCTTCATATTCTGATAAGTTTCTTGTCTGACCTTTACTCCTGATCTGAAATGAAACATGTACATCGAATCCGTTGCCAAGGCTGCTAGAAAAATAGTGCGATTCTTCTATCGCTCCAGTAGATATCTCACTGCTGATGTAATTCTCTACCTGTAGAAGAGCCAAGTCCGTCCAAGGATAGAGTACTGTTGCCACATCTGGGCAAGAGCTGCTAGAAAGACCTTATCCTACCGTGACAAAGTTCAAAATAGACTTCATAGCCTAGTGGGGGACGCCCTTTTCTCTTTCCTGTAACCTCTTTCCCACAGAAGAGACGTTGTGAGCCTGTTTCTACTTTCTCG